>NC_139575.1:21238950-21388950 GCF_946808225.1 Silurus aristotelis | reverse complement strand
TCAAATACAAAATCCTATAAAAGAGAACACAAATGTACAACTGTATAAATGGACCTAATGCTTATGCTCTTAATATTAGAGTAAGGATGCCCAAATCTGGGTTATTGATATACCACCTTAGACTGTTTGTAACACACTGTACTTTGACTTCTATATTAAAACAATAAAAAAAAATTAAAAAAAATAATAATAATTAATGGCCAATGATTTATGAATATGAAGGAATCACCAAAGCATTTACAAACATGTTTTTTTTTTAATAATAAGAATAACTGCATTCTCACTAATGCATTACAAATGAAAGACACCGTACTTTGGAATCTCTACATTAAGAAAACTAAAATGACACAGACAATGTATTAAATAACATATAGTTGATATTTATGCTACTTCTATCATTGCCTCGGCCATCTGCCTGCAATGATCATTTCAGGTGAGGAGCAAGTTTAACACAGGCACCAGTAATCAGGGTTAATCTGTTTAAAGATGTCTAAAACCTTTGTGTGCTTTTTCTCACAAAATGAATGTTGTGCTTTGATGTGCCTGACATGTGCAAGAATGAAATGGACGTAAGCCTAATGGATTCAGTTAAATCTGATATTGGTAATCTAAACGTAATTTAGATAGCAATTATTTTCTCTACCAATGTAACAGACAGTGATCGAGTGCAGACACTGTTTTCTAAGTCAAATTGTTTAGAAATACATTCTGCTTATACAGTACTTCTAAATATATGTAGTATGTATTATATTTGAGTGTACAACATGATTCAGCATTCTTAATAGTAGTGTTTAATATGTTACTGTTATACTTTTTATACTATACTTATTATAATATATTATTAATAATGGCTGGAAAATACTCAAGGTGATTAATAACAATTTACATCACTAACATTACTGGTGTTGCCTCTGAACCTCATTAAATAGCAAGATAACCAAATAAAACCATTTAAACAGTGCTAGCTTTATGTCCTTTCGATTTAAAAAGAAATGGTTGGTAACCTAAGCTCAGGATTAAACTTAGAGATCCCAAAGTCCTAATGCTGCACCATACACCACACAGTAAATCTGAGTTAGCCGGTTGTAGTATGTGCCCCAGACTCACTCGATGAAGTAGACCATGCCTGTTTCAGTGTAGGCCATCTCCCAGTTGTATGGTAGAGGTTCGAGGCTGTCATCTCTTGAGAGAGAACTCCAGGTGCGAACGAGCTCACTACTGCTGCTGCCACCTCCACGAGTGACACTGCTACTGCTGTTAGACTGAGTGTAGCTGGGCACTGGCCTCCTCCACTCCTCACTTCCTTCTGAGAGAGAAAGAAGTACAGAGAATCATAACACAATGCAAAGTACTAAAGAGAAGAAGGAGGACAATTTGTATATCAAGGTAGAACTATAGACAAGGTTTTGAAAGATGGCCAGAAAGACAAAGAGAAATGGGAAGAAGAACAATGGCAAGCAATGGCAAAGCAAAGCCACGTATTTCTGATGTTACATTTTTTTTTATCAGAAGTGACTAAAGTTGTGCAAATATTAAATTTTGATGTATTTTTTAACCAACTGCCTGCATTTCGTTGCTGTCTGTCTCTGTGTTTTTCGCTCCCCCTACAAGTCAACATCCCCAAAGCAGTAACCACTGAATGCATTAACCTATATATAATCATTTAAAGGCAAATACTTTTGTACTTTTGATCAAGTGAAAGTTTGAAGGGAGCATGTTTACTTTTACTGGAGTAATATTTTACCTTGTGTATCTCTACTTTAACTACATGGTTTGTGTAATTCGTCCACCACTGAAAGTCATTCAATTGCCAAATGTTCCTCTAAGCAAAACAGGACAATAAACAGCTTGATATCTATTAAAGAAATCTGGCAATCTTCATAAAATAAAAAGGAGAAGTAATCATTCGTATTTCTGAATATTCTTTCACAGTACTGCTGTGTTGTGCTGGCCTCAAATGACATAAAAGTCAGCGACTGGAAACCTCCAAATATCCTAAAATGCCTGGTCGATGTCTGATAGAAGTAAACTATAAGAAATTGAAGTAAAAGGCTTGAAGATAAATGTAAGTATATTTATATCAGTCATTTAGTCACCATTCAAAGTTCCATACACTTTAATTTTATTTTGCAACACGAATAACCTCTTATGAATGAAAAACAAATTATTTGTTTTATATATGACAGATATATCCATTGATATTCCCATGTTTCTAGATGTTGTGCAATTGTTTTGCAAAGCAAAGACTCTCAAAGCAAAGACTGATTTATAGGGTTACTGTTCCATCAGTGCTTCAAAAAGGGGAGCTGTGCTAATAAAGATATATATGGAATCGAGACTTGGTATGCTCTGTGAATATTTACAGTTGGTGAGGAGGTGGATGACTAGGAGAAGTATATACAATACTTAATGACATGGCTGCAACATTGGGCTAGTTTAAAAATACTCCGACTAATAGGATCTTGTTTTTTTTTAGCAAATAAATGTAATTAAAAGCTAATGAATCTTTGTAATTAATAGCAAATTAGAGGGACAGACAGTGTGCCTATGATGTAGAGAATATAATTATGGAGTGAATAATGTCTGTGATATATTTGTTTCCGCAGTCAGAAAGAGAAGAAAAATAGGTCTATATTCAGTTTTCTGTGCATTTAGGAATGCAGTTTTGTCATTTCAAAGCTGTAAACCCAGGTTAATTGGTACTACTTCAAACAGGTTGATAGTGTGTCTAAAACCGTTTAAAATAAGCTTCTAGTCTGTATGAAGGGTGACTTTATTTTACCTTTAAAATTTTGCTAGATAATAGCCTGTCAAGTGTGTTATCCTCTTAATTTTGTTTGAGACTACGCCGCTATTTATGCTCCGCCGAAATCTATGGTCGTGAGCCGCTGCTGGAAACCTTGCAATCTCACAGCTCCTTTTATTGTGGAAGTGGCACAAGCCTCCTAAACACACATTAAAATACTCCAAGGAAAAAAGTACCTTCATTTGATTTCTTTCTACACAAGTGAGGAGAATATTCGCTTCAGTGAACATTCAGCAGCTATTTCCTCTCTATCAGCCAAGGCCTCAGTTGAAACATTAGCCAATCCCAATTGCAACTATGCAAATGCGCAGCCACTCTGAGATTTAGACATTAATCAATAGCAGTACACTTGAGAGCTCAACCTACCACAGATAAGACATGCATATTCTGCTTGGTACCATGGCAACAATGCCTACTTTACAGATATTTTTCTCTCTCTCACCACTTCAATAGATTTCCATTAAGATGACTTCCGTTAGGGTGTCCATTAAAACACACTGTACGGATCAAAGTAGATCGAGATAGACAGAGACAGAATGCCTCTAGTTACAGCACAGCAGCACTCATCGCCGGCTCGCTTCCTTGCTCCTTATAGATTTCTTCTCCACCTTTTCTGTCTCACACACTACCTCTAGAGTTTTCTATTTACATTTCTCTAGTAGCTTGTGATAATTTACTACATTATATATGAATAACCATATGCAATATTGCATATATTCTTACTTTCTGGAACACAGCATGCACATCTGGTATGGCTAATCATAACGACTTACCATAGGATTGTTAGAGTGACAGATACATTTTATGATCATTGTCTTTGGCTCTTATGAATCAGTATGAATCATTGTGAATCAGCATGTTATTTCTCAGCACAACTACATGCTGGGCCAATCTGATTAAAGGAAAGGATGGTACTGAAATCAGAAATGCAGAACAGCTTGTATTAAAATCCTTAACTGAGGTCAATGGAATCTCTTCACTTCAAGGTAAGCCAGCCTGTCATAGTGAATCTGGGAGCTGGCTTTTGAGGAAGAACAAAACCGAGCATGCATAATCACTAGTGAGTTCTGACCTTGCAACATTCTGCCCCAATGCAGTGATAATGTGCCACCAAAGGATTTTATGTAAAGCTGCAGTAGGCCTACCAGGAAGCTCTTAGTGTCCAAGTCTGCTTCAATATATCAATAAATAAAGTCTTTTGCCAGATAAATGTTTTCAATACTGACACATGATTCTGCTGTGTGCACTCTCAAGAAAACAAAACAAAGATTTTACCAAGCATCTTACAGGATTCTTCCGTTTTAAAGGTTTGGAATTAAACATTAGTTATTCAAAGAGCCCTAAAAAATAAATTTTTCTAAATGTGTAAATATGAACAAGATAAATACACGCACCCATAAAGTAAAAAAAAAACACTGGTAGCTTTGTTGCAAATATCTAATCATCTATGCATGTAGCAGCAATGGACTGCATAAAATCGTATCAAGATACAGTCTACCTCAAACACCAAAACAGAAAAAAAGAGTGATTGCAGTGATTGTGACAGATGTAAAGCCACTTTGTTTTACAACTGTGCAACTTGGAATTTAAAATCCACATGCCTTTACAGTTTATATATTTAAGACTGCAAATCCTTTTTTATTAAAGTGGTTAATGTACCAAAACAGGATATTCACTAACAGTTAGGCTATTAGTTCCACTTTCTATTAGGTCTCCTGCTCTCTCTCGCTCTCTCGCTCTCTCTCTCTCTCTCTCTCTCTCTCTTTCTCTCTCTCTCTCTCTCTCTCTCTCTCTCTTTAATTATATATATATATACACACATACACAGTTTAAATGTATATACAGTGTAAATATGAGTTTCTGTAAGTCTTTCTACTGCCTATGCTCTTTCTTCTGTAGTTGGAACCCAAACTGCAGCATGTGGAGCTGAAAAGAAAGCCAAAAGGATCAAACATATTGCTTGCCAATGTTCCAAATAAATATCAAAGAAATATGTCCAGAATATAGTCCTGATGATTGATGTTTGTGAATGATGAAATCTATGGGAAGCCATTTCACAGTTAAAAGCATTTGATAAAAATAAAAGTGCTGACCACACCAAAAATAAAAAATAAAAACTTTAGATTGTCTATTGCTGAAGTATTTGTAAGGTCATGACAGTGTACATTTTACATATGTTAGTAATTATAGCTTAACAACAGAAAAACTAAGATTCTACATGAGATTCTACATTTGTATTGAGATTCTATAATGTCTGAATAGAGTCTAAATAGTTTCGCACACACACATACAACACACACACACACACACACACACACACACACACACACACACACACACACACACACACACACACACACACACACGCATACACACACACCTGGAAGGCCGTTTGGCAGCGCTGGCCGCTCTTCATCGTCCTCCTCCTCAGGGACAACACTGTCATTGCGATCCATCTTGCTGACGGAGGTGGTGCGCTTGCGTTGGACTTCAGTGCCAAATTCTTCCTCAAATAGCACCTGGTCGACCAGATCAGGCTGAACCAAATTGGGCTCTGCAGGGGGTTTTGGTGTACCATAGTAGTTTCCTTTCAAAAGCAAGACAACACAATCAGTTTTAGCCATCATTAGTGAGATTACAATAATGAGTTTATAATTTTAATTACAGTGAATTAAAATTATTTGAAAACAGCAAGAACAAATTTGAAAAAGAAAAAAAAAATCTGATTTAAAAACATTTTTACTAAAGCCAAGATGTTTGAGTATGATATTAGATGCTTAGAAGAATGAATGCTCAAAAACCATGATGTTCCAGTAACAAAATGGATAAAAAACACTGATGGAGTTTAAATTTGAACTACTGCGACTTGTGTACCTGGAAAGCCAGCAAATAAAATCAACTTGACCTGGATTACACCGTTTCACCTTCATATTACAGAATCTAAAGCAGCCGCAAACTCTGCAAATGCACAGCATTGTTGGTCGAAGGCACAGTCATGGAAGTCTACAAAGGATTGAGTAGCTTGAAGTTAAATGCCAAATGCTCTGAACAAATGAAAGCAGCTTAGTTATAAATTAAATATCCCTCCAGATCCTAAAGCAGAGTTTTCTGAGCTCTGATGAAGTGAAATAAATAAAGGACCCACGGGAATGCTTCTTTGTCTCTGCCGGGTTCCATCTCTCTAAATTCAAACAATGGTTTTGGAAAGGACAATACATTGTGTAGATTGACACATCAAATATTCTCATTTTGGTGGCACTCCGATAGCAATTACACTCTCCAATAGATTCAGTAATGAATCCCGTCCTCAATGTTTTATTCAAATGTAAAAACAGTTCATTCATATTCAGCACCTATAATGGAGCATCTAATCAGTGTGTTGTATAATGCGCTTAAATTAGTTTCTAATACAGTGGTTTGTGTGTGTGTGCGTGTGTGTGTGCGTGTGTGCGCGTGTGTGTGTGTGTGTGTGTGTGTGTGTGTGTGTGTGTGTGTGTGTGTGTGTGTGCCTGTATATGCGTGTTATATTATATGTGTACATGTGTTCATGTCTGATTTTATTTATGGCAAAGAGAAAAAATATTTTAAAATCAACTGTTTAATCTTTCAATCATTAATTGCACACAGATAAATTTCAGCCACCAAGATGTATTGTTTCAATGTTGTTTCCTGTCTTAATAATCATAATCATAATAATAACAATATTAATAACAATAATAATAATAATAACCTCCTAATTATAATAAATGCAGACAAACATTAAGTTCCAAATAACATTTATTTTCTTTTATGAAACAATAAGCCATGTAATCATCACCTACATTAAGACTTTCACTTTGAACAATACAAAGATTGTAATTAGAGAATAAAGTTGGAGCACACATGAGAATAAGCTTCCCCCCTCGCCTCAACACTGTGTAATTACTGTCAGAAAATCAGTTCACCTCGTTCGGAGTATGCTTTTGGACTATAACAGCTTTGCAAGCTCTTTAATTTTTTTATTTTTTTGTTTTTTTGTTTTTTACTAAAGGTGAAATAAAATCAAATACAGGACATTGACATTAACCTAACCTAGGGAAGGTTAAATAGTTTGTCATGTGTGCCACATTTATCCACTAGCAGTGATTAATCACCAAACAATCAACTTAGTGTAGGACTGTCATGAAAGTAGGACCACCACTCATTGTCAAAGTATATTTCTGGGATAATTTGTCAAAGCTGAGCTACATAGCTGAAATGGCACCTCAGTATTTTGTGGATGAAAGCAAAAGCCGTTTTTAGTGTCCACAAAAAGTTTTATGATGATGTTAATAAATGTATGACTTTCTCATAGAAACTACCAGCTGATGAAACTGATATATGATTTTATCAGAGAATTAAAATGTGACAACACCTTAATAGAGACTTATTAAAATCCCCACATTTGCTAGCTTATCATTTACATCACAATTCCACAACTGCTCATTAGGCTTGATTGCTAATTAACTTAAGAGTTTTGAACCAGCATGCCAGAAGCACTGAGAGTAATTAACAACTGATCATTACCCAAGGGGATTTAATTTAAATTACTGAGAAAATGTAAATGTAGAATGTGACAATTTAAATATAAAGAACAGAACAATTTGCCTTTTTTGTCTACCTCCTAAATTTGCCTACCACCAAGAAAGTCACAACCAACTATAGGACTCAGTATATGATACAAATGCCATTGGTATAGTGAAACGTTTCCTTTCTTAAAATACATTGTGCATTAAATCTATTTGTGTAACAGCTTGTGACTAGTAGGGAGCAGGTATTTGATCTGAACCTTATAAAATTGTTTTTTGTCCATATAAGGAAAGCACAAGGACCTGCCCTGTATTGGAGACTGGTATACTAGGAAGTGGACAATTTTCACCATAGCCTACATGGCAGGTCAAACACCTTCTATTCATGGGCATTGCTGCTCCAAGAAGTACTGTCAGAGATTACTCCTCATCGTGCTGAGCAAAGCAAGCCAACTTGCATTGCTAGCTCATTTTCACATACATGTCTATGTATTCAGTGTCATACATACAGTATGTCACTGAATACATAGACATGTATGGAAAATGTGTTTGTTTTGGTTCATGAATATCTCCATTCCGTTTTTAAGCATTGATCCTCGCATTCATGTATGTTTTTATTCACAGCCATTCCTACTTCCATGTTTAATTAGTGTATGTATAAATACCTGCTGTTATTGTATGTAGAAATACTGTGCTGTTATTCCAAAACAATATGCTAAGTTTATCTATCGTTCACCAAGCCGTTTTTTGTTCTTTGTTCAATGTCTTTGTTCACTTTTTCTTTGTTTTGACCTCAGTTTGTTTCTTTCATTCTCCTTCTCGAAGTTGTCCTCATATTGATGTTTGCTGATCGCTGACTCTTGCCTGTTCTACGCTTATGATTGTGCCTGCCGTTTTGGATGGTTTGACTAAGATATTAAATAAACCGTTTATATCCTGCACTTGCATTTGCCTCTGCTATTGAGAGTATGTGTATAAGGTGAGGGGCACACTGTTTTTCTTCATTTTGTTCATATATATATATATATAACGCGCTACTTTTGACAGTAACTAATACTGTAACGCGTTACTTTTAAAAAATAAAGTAACTCCGTTACCGTTACCGTATGGTGCGTTACCCGTTACTTTTTTAAATGAATGAATTCCGGCTGAAGTGTAGACTACAGTCTAACCTGTTTACAGCAGAGACGGATTGTAGGATTGGAGGATTACCCTCTGTATACGCGAAGAAGACGCACTGTGGGCGTGTCTCCGTTTATTCGGGTCTGTGCGGCAGTAATGGCGAGTCGGGGCGAGAGCAAAACGAGTTTCTCAAAGTGGAAATATGGTCATTATTTCACTTTATTTGAGTATAAATACAAAAACTTTTTTTAGTCAAATGTAAGCTGTGTCTTTCTGGTCGAAGGTCTGCGATAAACAGCAACTCCAATCTGTTGAAACTCCTCCAGGAACTAAAATTAAAATGTGACAACACCTTAATAGAGACTTAATAAAATCCTCACATTTGCTAGCTTATCATTTACATCACAATTCCACAACTGCTCGTTAGGCTTGATTGCTAATTAACTTAAGAGTTTTGAACCAGCATGCCAGAAGCACTGAGAATAATTCGATAAATTATCGAATTATTTCATAAATATTCGATAAATTACCGGGTTAGCTTCCATGCTAGAAGCTAACCCGGTGTTCTGTTCTACATTGTTGATAGTTTTCATTCTACTTGATTGTGAATATATTATTCAGCTTGTTTTGTTATTTATTTCAGAAATCCTTGTGATATATTCAGTTTGTGCTGGTCTGACTTCAATAAAATAGTGTTTAAAAATTACTTTGTGTTTAAGTCAGTTTTGTGTTTGTATAGACCTTAACGCATCAAAGGGCAATAATAGGAGCATTAAAGACGGTTCTTTAAAAAAGTAACTAAAAAGTTACTTTTAACAGTAACGCATTCTTTTTTTGGTTTAAGTAATATATATATATATATATATATATATATATATATATATATATATATATATATATATATATATATATATATATATATTAGAAATTAACATTATTCTATATAAGCAGTATGACTAAGCAGCAGATTACTTTTTTTTTAATTAGTGGCTCTCAGGGATTACATGCAAAAAAAAAGTCAGGTGTGACAGTCAAAGACTTCAGAAGAACTGTGGCAAACTGTTTAAGATGTTCAGAAAAAAAACATGCTAGACAATTTCCTTATAAAACTGCACAAAATGTACCTGAGAGGACTGATGCATTTTTTAAAGACTAACAATTGACATGCCAAAATCTGATCAGTAGAACAACACTACTCAATTTTGAGTAGTGTTGTTCTGTTTAACATGTTTTTATTATTATTATTATTATTATTATTATTATTATTATTATTATTATTATTATTATGTTGTTGTTTTTTTCTAAGCAACTGTGCCTCACACTGTTCCATTACATGTGCCAAAGGTGGTTTTTACATGTTTACGTGTGTCTGTGTAAGTCACATGGGGCAATTTATGCAATGTACAGAAGAAAGCGGCTTTCTGCCACAATAAAACTGTTTTTTTTTTTTCTTCAGGGTGACAGCTGATTACAAAGAATTTAAGCAATAGTTGCATTCACATTTACAGGAATTGTGCCATAGTTCCAATGCAACCAAACTGAGACCACCTCCAACAGGTAGTTTTTGGATTTGTACAGCACATTGTGGTCTGCATAACACCTTTCACAGGAACCATGTAAATTGTGCTCTGTTTTTTTTTATTAAACTGCCAGTGCAAAAGCCCCCTAATTTCAGATGCCACACAAGCAATGGTGGTTCAATAGTTAAGACTTTGAGTTTTAAAAGGTTGAAGCACCAGTACTGCCGAGCTGCCACTGCTGTAAAGTCCTATGTGAAGAAAAGAATTTCAATGTGTTGTAATGTATATGTGAATTTTATATTTTACATTTAAAGTAGAGGTATATTGAAAAGTATTCAACCCCCACCCTCATAATTCCAGAAAGATCAATAGGAGAGATATCGTCTTTATGAGGACCCAGTTGACTTATTTTTTGAATGAAAATCTTAAGCATCTCATTTTCTGAATGAAAACTACTTCATTTCAACTTCGTTTCAGTTTCAACTGAAGAGACTGTCAGTGTGAAGGAAAAGGGGTGAAATAATGACTAGGGAGCATTAGAAGCAAGTTAAAGTAATAGAATCTCACAACCTCTGAGTAGTGTGTAAAATTATATCTAAGTGGCTGGACATCTGAGTATGCACTGTCTGATCAATAGTTGGGGGAAGTGGGAGCTGCATCACCACCCAAGCACTAACAAGACAAGGCCATCCCTCAAAATTAAACAAAATAAGAAAGAAACTGGTGAGAAAAGTCCCAGTAAAGCCAACAGTCACTCTGAAGGACACAGTACAAAGGCTGAGAGTAGTTTCAAGGGTGCTACACAGTTAAGGGCTGAATAGGAGGGTGGCTAGAGGGTGGCTGAAAAATCACAAGATTTATCCAGTAAAGAAGAGTTTCTTTTCAATGTGTGACACACACACACACACACATACACACACACACACACACACACACACACACACACACACACACACACACACACACTATATATATATATATATATATATATATATATATATATATATATATATATATATATATATATATATATATATATAGTATATTTTAACATTTATGATAATTCTTATTTAGTTTTATGCAATGCATATTAAGCCTTGTTTATAATGTATGCTTACATAGGTTCTGTGTATAAGGGCTGTGTGTTTGCCTGACCATTTACCTTTTTTTTTTACTTTGACTTGACATGCTGCCTGACATTATCAATACCACTAAAGTGAAATAGGGTGGTGGCTGCATCACAGATTTGGATGTTTATTCTCAGAATTTATGTCACAAAGAGGATAAATGGAACAAAATACAAGAAAAGATTACAACCTGCCTCAATTTGAAAAAGAAAACCTCTAATGCCTGCGAGAAACTTTTTACTTTTTATCAAAAGTGCAAGGCTAAAGCAATGGAAGTGTGTTTAAAAACAAAAGGGTAATATGGTTTTAAATTGTGGCACTTTTTGAAAATTACAGTCAACAAACAATATCCAACCAATCAGAAACACCTGAAGTATATATACCATTATAAATTACAAGGTGATTGAATACTTGATCACCTGAATTAGCTTCTTGGGAGCATATACATGTATACTAACACCTTCATCAAAGTCATTAAGTGATTGGATCACATTTATCACATGGGCATTCTTTCCTCAATCAGAGTCACTGGAGTTTTCCAAATGACAGTGAACCCTGTGAATACAATGTTCATAGAAACAACACATTTTCATATTCATTTAGTCATAAATAAATCTTGCTCAGAATCAAATCATATTGGGCAAGCATTTAAACCAAGATTGCTTGCTATTGTATTATAGGCTGCTTAGAAATGAACAAATACAGACTGTTGACTAAAGAGAGTCAGACAGTGCTAAAATAATAAGTGCAGAGTTCATCCTGTAGCTAAGCATAGATTAAAATACAGTGTTACTGTGAACTCTCCTTTGAAAATCTTTCATGTTGTGCATTAAGAATATCCTCCATTTCTTCTGAAAAGAAAGCTAAGGGAAAGGCATGGCACTAATGTGAATTTTGTGTATATAAATCAGCAAAATATCTGCTTAGCATGGTTATATTTCACTGTGCATATTTGTAAGTTTTAGTGTGTGTGTGTGTGTGTGTGTGTGTGTGGGAGCACAGCATCTACTCTCTAAGGAAGGGTGCACATGGACCACTGTGTGATCTGCCAGGGCGTCCCAGCAGGCTTTCTCTGGAACAGCTATAATTACAGAGGCAACATGAGGATGCATTATTTCCAAAAGCCTAGCACACTCAGACACACGTTGTCTCTCATCCTTTCCATTCTACAGTACAGATTTAGATCTAAAGCCACTCTGGAGTTTATAATACATTGCTCCTTGTCTAAGCAGATGCCTAAAAAAACCCAAAACAGATCCATTCAGATCAACCCAGAGAGAACAAAAAAGTGAAGACTGCAGACAAGTGCTGCACTCAAGTGGAAAAGGCTTAATTTAGCTTCATTGCCTTTTTTCATGCTGGTCAGTAATGATCTAATGTGTGACATTTCTCTAAGCAGGGCATAGCTTACTGTGACTAAGCCCTCCCTCTGGTATATGTGAGGCTGCTTCAGTGAGGTTTGATATTATTACAGTGGCTCACTTCCTTGATCCCTGTTTTTATGTGCGCTTTATAGCAGTTCAGTAGAAAGCTTTGCAAAGCGCATTAACACAATGTAATCTCACACTTGCGGTGAAAGTGACCAATTTATATCCTTAAATCTATCCCTCTATCATTAATCTTTCCCTCAGCTCAGCTGGGACTAAATGCTACAAAATTGCATTTGAGATTTCCATTAAATATATAGAGTACAGAAACACATATTATTGTGTGTTATTTATTGAATATGATCATATTCAACAGTCTTATCATTTACGCAAAGTGAAGCTGTTACTCATACATCATCTCCATTACAGTACATAACCCTAAAATCGGAGCTCAGGTCAACATTCCTTGCTGCCAACAACAGTCTAGGATAGAATCTCTCCTTGTTTCTAAAGGTCAGTACCTCTATTGTTCTAATTACCTGGGTTTCTTTCTGGTTTGCTTACTTTATAAGCACTCTAGTGTGTACCTGTAAGTCTTGCTAATCTCCAGTGTACATTCTGAGCTGGTATTTCCCTGTTTGCCTTTCCTAAAATTGAGACCATCCTGTAATATTTCCTCCACAGATTGTTGGATTTTCCAATTGTTTGATGATTAATGTAATTACCATGCCCTTTGCCTGCTTAACAACTTGGATTTTGTATTGTGTTTCAGTAAACGCTTCACATGGAGCCTCACCCCTTTACCAAGTCTGGTTTCTTACACTTACCGTCATAAGTTCCGCTCTCCAGGAGTAAGCCACTCTCCTCTAAGATTCTGAAGTCACTCACATTGATAAAGTTATAGTCCACTCCAGGAACCTCCCCATCTCTGGGTAGACGGGTTGTACCTACAAAATAGACAAAATAATGTGAAATAATTTTTTTTTTTTTTTCCATTTATTAGATACATTTTCAGTCATTGTATTTAATGAATAGAAAATACTACAGTTGTTTTTGTTAAATAGCAGCAAGATAAACTTAAGTTGAATAATTATATGTATAAGAAATCTGCATCAACAATATAATAAAATAGTCTACTTATTGGAGTTATTTGTCATAGACTGAAAGACTGCTTGTGCTTAAGAACTCTTGGTTGAGTGCTGTGAGAATGAATGAAAAAAAGAAGGTACAAAGAAGGCTTTTAAATGTGTCTTATTATCTAAACTGAAAAGAACAAAAGCTTATTTTGCCATTGCCAGGGAACATATTGACTCTCTTTTAAGTGTCAAGCATAGTCATATAGCCCACCACACAGGCATGCATTTTAAGGAGGGAAAAAGTATGCAAAAAGTCAGCAAAAAAAAAAGCAAAATGGGAAGTGTGGCTGAATACATGCACTGTTTAATGCATGAGCCATTTTAAGGTTGTTATTATTAACCATTGATAGTACTAATGGTTAAAGTACTAACTAACTACTAAAAGTACTAGATCTACAGTACCCATTTTCCCCATCTTCACTAGTAATCTTTCACTGGCTACTTCACCTGTTTCACCACAATATCTTTTTACTCAGACTGAATCTAGCTTGCAATTAGATTTCAAGACAAATAGGAAAAGAATGCATAAACACCAGTGGTAAATTCCATTTCTAACCATAGCTTCTGGAAGCCAATAAAATGGGACTGAGGATCACGTTCCTTTGGTATTCCGGATGCTATATATGGAAGCATAATGGCGTTGTTGACCTTTATTAAATACAACTATGGTGCAATTACTGTCCAAACCAAAGTCATTTGACACAAATACAATCAGCTGTGTTGAATGCGTGTTGTGTTACCCACCCACAAATAAGCACTTGGACCCATCCTAAAATAAAACCACCAAATCCAACCAACTGTGCTATAGTTTAGCAAAGGTTGTTTTGTCACACAAATGATCTTCATTTAGAAATTACTATAGTAATACGTTGCCATTTTTAGACCATTTTAAATTTCTCATTTACTGAGTGTGTGCTTGACCATTTTCCCTATTTGACAGCTGCAATGAAATCTTAATATGCATCGAATACAGAGCACAGTGTTCCCTAATGCAGTTTAACTGACATGTTACAGCCTTAATACATTGAACACGAGCACAATGAGGCATTGACAAAGTATTTGTGATGTGCAGCTACATCAAAAGGGCATTTATTTTTTATTTTTTGTCAATTCACAACCATACCTTAGTCCCATTATCACAGGATAGCCAATCTAAAGACAACTGAATGCACTAGGAGAAGAATACTAACTGAAAATGATCAGACAGCCAGAACTGAGTCAACATTAGGAGACTGAATAAGAGCTTCTTACCAAATGTGAACTTTTTCTTCTGTTTTGTTCTTGAAGACTCCTATCTAATATTAATTGTGGCATTGTATTTGGCTCCCAGCAATTGGCTTGAATCCAAAAATCCCTTAAAAGCTCAGTTTTACTTTTTAATCAGCTCCAAGTATCTTTCAAAATTCTATAACAGTATTTAAAAAATGTAACACAGATCCACATTACATTTGTTGAGCAAATAAGCATACAGTAGCTGTTAGTGTGCCTGTGGGGGTGAATGTATTGGAGAGAATGTGTGTGTACTGTACGTGTGTTTTTTGTGTTTGTGAATCTGCCATATCCCTTGGGACCTTCTTTGGTGGAGAGTCGATTGTTTGGCTGTACAAGAAGCATCGAAAAGTCGCATTTCTTTCAAATATATTGCCCAAAATAAGAGCTGACATTTCCCAGCTTTGTTTGTGTGGGTGCTAAAAAATGCCACCAGGCATTTGCTTTCATCTGAGGCACATTTACATCTCAATATTGAAATGCACCCACTAAATAGCTGGACTTCGGCAGGGAGTTAATTAGATAAAAACCCAGCTAAATCATGTCTTCCTATTAAAAACATTACAATAAAACAGTCACCAAAAAAATCTGATATTTTGTGGATCTCATGAACGAAAGGTTAACAGCATGGGTGTGTTATTGCTGCTTGGGAGTATTTCATATGACATTTTCTACAAATTAGAGAAAAATAGAGAACAAGGAAAGAAAGAAGAATGGAGTGAAAATGCTGAGTACCACCTAAGGGTGTTCCTTCTATCCCTCCATCAGAGAGGCTTTTAAAAGCTTTTATAGTGTGCACCCCTGATGCTGCCATGTGACTCCACCGGAGGCGCACTTTTCCTCTTTTTTTCCATGGACATTCTACTCTATACAATTCCTCTATCTGTCATGCCATCCCTCATCTCAGCTAGAACAGACAAGGGGAGGAAAGGAGAGGAGGAGAGAAATACAATAAGAAAAGACAGGGAGAAAGCTGTCAAGTTGTAACTAGGCTGGATGGAGTGACCTAAGGACAGCAAAGCAGCATGTTCTGTTTAAATGTCACCACACACTGAAGTTTTAATTAAGTGTCTCATTTTGGACTCAGATCAAAGCGTGACACTGTGCTTCATCCTGATCGGGCAAGCTGTCATTAATTTAGTTTTCAGTATCAATCACTCTACAGTGTTCCGAAATAACGCCATCAATTAAACATTGCGCTACAGCTACAGTATATTTAATCCAAAGCACCGAACACGCTTTATGTCTTGGACAAAAAAAGAAAAAACCGAAATGTGTTATCATTAACAAAATGTCTTGATTGTCAGTCTGCTTGCTATCAGGAATACATGAACAACATCTGTTTCGTTTTTCTCCTCAGGATTGCCTCATATGTAGTTCTTGCCTCGTCACCCAGAGAGACATGCAAAGAAGCTGAAAAAAAGGAAAAGGCTTATAATTTCCCTGCCAAATTCAGCACACAATAAGATCTCAAACCTCACACTTTTGCAAATATGCTACCTTGAACATTTCATCCAAGAATTTTCAAGGCCAAAAATGTCTGCAACTTTTACATGAGCTCACATGAAGGACGAGGTAGTTAAATAATACAGCAACCAAGCTGAGAAGCAGCGTTTCAGCCTGAGGAGAATCACTAGGTTTCATTCTTCACAGCACAACTTCCAAACATGCTGAGGCAGCCACCTCCACTTTGACAACCAAATGAGAGGAGACTTTGGAGATGACAAATGGACAAGTGTGGATGGCTGTGTGTCTGTGTATATATATATATATATATATATATATATATATATATATATATATATATATATATATATATATATATATATATATATATGTATGTATGTATGTGTGTGTGTGTGTGTGTGTGTGTGTGTGTGTGTGTGTGTGTGTGTGTGTGTGTGTGTGTGTCTGTGTTTTTTACATGGTATAGTACGCAGGTAAAGGTTGTCCCGAATGACTTGCTGTAATTTGTGGTCCAGTGAACCCTTCTGGAACTGCAAGCTGAGGTAATGCCTCAAGTCTGTGTTCAAAACTTTGCCTGTAAAGAGAATGAAAAAAAGAAAATGAGAAAAAAATGGATTCTGCTTACAATCTGTTGCCACTATAAAGCAATGCAATCCATAGAAATGTACAGTCAATAAAATGGATTTGTGAGTGTAACTCATTCACAAATGTGAATGCTCGATGCGCTATTTACTGTGAGCATTCCAGAAATTAGTCAGTGTCTACAGTACGTATAATCAACATCAAACAAGGATAACTGATATTTAAAACAGGCATAAGTAAGACAAAAAATTACACACAAAAAAAAATTATTATTTGTAATGTCCAGACATAAGGTACCAAATGCTTAATAAGACTGTGTGAGAAGCCATAAAAACATTAAGATATTAATATGTAAACTATTTAGCAATAATAACATGGAATATATTAATACAACCAGGTAACAAACCAATAACAGGACAGGGATAAAAAAGAGAACTAGAAGCAAATCATAGGCATGCTTGTTACCATGGTAACTGTAACATAAAGAGTGAATCCTTTGTAACATAAAGAGTGAATACTTTGATACATATTATTTTGGATTCAAGTCAAGTCAAGTCTTGACTTGACTTGACTTGAATCCAAAATAATATGTATCAAAGTATTCACTCTTTATGTTACAAAGGATTCACTCTTTATGTTACAGTTACCATGGTAACAAGCATGCCTATGATTTGCTTAATATTAAGCAAATCATAGGCCTAATATTGTTGTAAGTGCCTTACAACAATAAAAACAATAAAAACTGTCCTTCCTAGACTCAGTGTTCTATCTAGCAGAATGTCATCTTGGCTATGTAGGCAACTACTTTTTTTTTTTTTTTTTTTTTTTTTTTTTATCCATCTGACTGTCAATCCTAAGGTTTAGCTTGAAGCAATATATTTCTACACTTCCACAGTCACATAACAGGCACAGTGCATGTCCCATTTACCTCTGCTTGCTTGATTCAGCAAGTGCATCTGTTTCAAAAAAGTTAGCAATGCTGACAGTCTCACAGCACAAACAGACATGAAATAAAGGCCTTACAAACAGAAGTCTTTGTCTCCCCGTTGTCTTTTTTTTCCCCGCCACCAAACTTTAAAGTGTTTGCTGAAAGTGGAAGAAGATTGTGCAGGAGTGGGGAAGAAAGAAATGTAGATGAGAGACTAAGCAAAGGAGGGAATGATAGCAGAGAACTGTGGAGCAGACGGTTCACATTATCGCTCGCTCCCAGCTGCCAACACACCTGAACCAAACCATCCAGAACACTGAAGGTCTGGTACAGGTGTGTTGTGAACAGATGAGTCAGATTTGAAAAAGAAACAGCAACAGCACAGACAGAATGAAAAAGCAATGATGCAAAGAAAGAGAAGAATAAAATATAGCACAAGCCTCTAATATATAATCTCATGGCTTAGCATTATCATCAAAACAAAAAATATTAAATATTATTTTATATTTATTAATTTGATTCAAATCCATTTATTTCTAGAGCACTTTTAATAATATATGCTACATTCCAAAAAATTCTAATATAGTTTTTGACCTCTGAAGAGCAAGCCTAAGGCAACAGTCACAAGAAACACTCCTTGAAAGATTATCGTTGTAAGGACCATAACCGGCCCCATTACCATTATTATGAGTCATGACATTAAGCAAGTTGAATCCTATGGATAATTTTTTGCCAATTTTGACAACAAACTGGACAGGAAGGTCAACACCGAGGGGATAAGCAGACGTTACTATCTGAGGAAGCTCAAGCCCTTCTACCAGTTTGTGGTAGCCAAAGCAATCTTCTTTGCAGGCATATACTGGGGAGGAAGCACCAGGGATGGTGATGCATAAGAAAAAAAAGCTCAACAAACTAATCAAGAAGGCTGGCTCTGTCTCAGGCTGCTCACTAGACAGTTTTGAGGTGGTTGTGGAAAATCATAATGAACAGCACTTCATTTATGACCTACTGATAAAACAGCAGAGCTCCTTTAGCAGAGGACTTATTCAGCTTCGCTGTAGAAAGAAGCACTACAGCAGGGCATTTGTTCCAACAGCGATTATACTATACAACACTATACTGGGTCAGTCTTAGATTAGCTCATTGAGCAATATTTGAACTCGACCAACACCCTCTTTTTACAATCAAACAGTAGACACTGCCACTTTAATGCCATTCACGCTTTTGCTGATACACTGCTTATAGTAGTCACATTGATAATTGATTGATAAAAAAAGTCACTTCACCTCAGGTGATTTACCTCAAGTCTGCTGCTGTATTAGCAATGTTTACTATACTATACAAACATTATTCTGCAATACCACATCATACCCTCACTCTATCTGTAAACACCATATCTGCTACTTCTCTATATGCTTATACAGTTTTTCTGTATATGATCTATCTATATAGTTAATCTTGTTATCTTTCATTTTTTTATGTTTAATTGCTTAAGTATGTTTTTTACTAATGTTTTTTTTACTTTATCTACAGTTATCTATCTATCTATCTATCTATCTATCTATCTATCTATCTATCTATCTATCTATCTATCTATCTATCTATCTATCTATCTATCTATCTATCTATCTATCTAGCTAGCTAAATATTTACTGTTCTAGATCAATTAAAATGGTATGCTGTAGATGCTTTGTATGAGTATAATGTTAATAAGATTCCTGGGTTGAGCACATGACAGTCTATGATTATATCAGCAATCTATAATAATCTTATTTTCCCAGAGGGTAGCTGCCATCTTTCACCTTGCCCTGCACACTGCAATCTAATTGTTGAGTGATAGATAAGCAAACAACCAAACAAACGATCATATACCGACTTGATATCAGCAGTGCTTTGAGTTTTTTTTTGTCTTACCTCTTCAGTCTGAAGGACAAAAGCTCACAAAGCTGATGAGAGAATATCAGAAAACCTCTGCAGAGTAATTTTCGGATGCAAAATTTTCAGCAATTTCTTGTTTTAGAGGTACATGTGATTATTGAAGAAACAAGAACAGAAGTTAAAATGTCCTGTTTTTTATATCAGTTTTTCACCCAGAGGGCAAAAATAAGTATGGCCAACATTCACCCACACACTCAAATAAACTAACAGAAGGTTCTCAGTCCTGTGGGTTTGTGAAAGCTCTCAGAGCAGCTGTGATCTGACCCTTTTTTCGGACTGGGCAGAAGGAGAGATTGCACACACACAAACAAACACACACAAACATTTTCAGTCACACTGTTACAGATTTGTTTACACAACCACAAAGTGTTAATATCCATAAAAAAGTTGCATCATCCTTGTATATTGTGTTACTTTTGATTGACACACAATGCACCCTTTGGTCAGATTTAGGAACTTCTTTGCTGAAAATATCAACCATCGACAAATCCCCCTCCCTTTGTTGTTGGCTCTCCGACAGTGAGGACCTCCAAGCTTTTACTTTTCCTGCTACTCATGCTCTAAGCCATACTTTCTATAATCTTACCCTGACTCATTTCACTGGAAAACTGGGGCATGTGACAGACAAGGAATCAAAGATGCCATAGACTTAGCAAACATCTGACTCCAATGTGCACCTCTAGCACTCCCTGGGCTTTCAGAGACAGTCAAAATTTATAGATAAACATGCCAAATAAGCTCTGCTTAGCCAATAAACCAGATCCTACAATCACCCTTTAATAAATGCAACAAGCTTTGGTTTAGTACTTCAACTGCCAAGAACAGCATAACACCATAATGGAACTATAATGAATGGATATCACTGGATGCTTTTTGAGTCTGGTTCCTCTTAAGGTTTCTTCCTCATATAATTTCAGGGAGTCGCAAATGCATTTATTTCACAGTCAAGTAGACTAATCCAAATAGTAAACCAAATATCACAAAGGTAAAACAGTCAGAGGTCACCAAAATAATCACAAAACAATAACATGAACATGATAGCAAATCAAGATCAGAACCAGGAAAACAAAACAGAGAACAAAGTCTCGATAAATGGTGGAACTAAACATATTACTTTGCAGTGAGCTGAACTGTCAGGGATCCCCCTGCCACGCCCCCCTCGGTAGCTGTCAGGGATTCACCCTGCCACACCCCCCCCGATAGCAGTCACGCTGCCTTCCGAGATTACCGACAGCTGTGGCTCATGAAAGATCAGACTACATAAACTCACGTTCGTGAGTCACAGGCTGTCGGTCGTTGTATTGTCATGCAGGTAAATCGCGTGGCTGCTCAAACGCCGGGATTCACCGCTGGCTATTTCTCCGAACTCCATTTCCTTATTGAAGTACTCATTGCCGAAAGCTTTACTTACATTGGGATTAGGCGTTGGACATTCGCGCTCATAGTGGATACTTCGTTATGAGCGGATGTCTGTGTTTGCTTTTGTTTTCATCGGCTTATGAGTGTTTTTTGCACCTCAATAAAGAACATGATTGGACTTTATCTGCTTCCGCGTCTGCAGCCTGACATGAACGAACGAGAGTCTATTCAAATGAGTGGATAACTGTGTATTGTGTATAAATCAAAAGAAAAATCGATCAAAATCAAATTTTATTTGTCACATACACATACACATACACATACACGCTGTTCCCGAACCAGGAAGTGATGCTACCTGCCAGAACGCTCTCATTGGTACGAGTGTAAAAAGTCTTAAACTACCCTCTCAGGTGCTAAAGTCCCTTAAGTGTCTCAGATGGTACAGACGCTGCCAGGCCTTCTTCACCAGGGTGTTGGTGTGACAGGACCAAGACAGGTCCTGTGTGATGTGAACACCCAGGTACCGGAAACTGTCCACTCTCTCCACTAATTGACTGATCAGTATGAGGGTGATTGTATATATATGCAAGTTTGTGTTGGGAGTCCAGGGGCGGCCAGGTTTTAAGACTACGTTGTCTAATGGAAAATGGAACCTGAGTCCTGAAGCGACCTAACAATTCCTTTTAGCCATCACCACTGGCTTGCTCATTAGCGATACACTTATAGAGATGAAGTTTTATACAAATAAAACAGAATAGAATGAAATCAGAAAATTCATTAAGATTTTATCATAAGAAAAGTCATAGGATTATAAAAAGGCTTCGTGATACCAGTTGTGTGAATGTATAAAATGCAAGGTGTTCTTAATTTAAGTATCATCAAAGGGATACAACAGTAACTCTTTAAAGAAAGCTGTGGGCTATTGATTTGAAGTCACACTGTGAATGTTGAACCTTATGGAACACCATTAAACCTCTGTTTCTGCACTCAGAACCTGAACCTGTGACTATAAAGTGTTTTCCATAAAGTTTTTCAAACACAGTTATTATGTGTTAACCAAGTATGAGTTTTAACAGGCAAAGATATAATACAATCATAAAGCAGTCAAGTCTCTATGACTGATGTTAGCTAGGCTGTAATCAGTTTTACACATTATTTTCAATAATAGCCTGAAAGAAGAACAGTAATGACATTGAATATAGTCTTTAAGGCTGTTATTCTGCCTGTCACAGATTTTCTTCCACTAAAATTTACAGCAGTTGGTAATTAGGTTTATTTTTAGCACTCTTCATTTGAGGGCCAAAACGGTGACTGGGGTTATTCACTACAGGTGCGACGAGGACATCATTATCTTCGTAATCGATTCATTATGTGTCCTGTTAAGCTACAGTCAGTAAAGGCTACAGTAAAAGCTTTTTGACAAAACGTCTCATTCCAGGCCATGCACAAGACAGGAACATAATGAAAAATGGGAGTTTTAAAGAAGAATGAAAAGAGAATTATTAGCAAATTTTGTCATTATTCACCAGTGCCAAGGCCAATATGTCTTGTATTTAATGGAACTCCAAACTGAGCAAGAAGTACAATTCAAAACATTATTTTGATGGTAGATACACAATGACTTTGCCAACTGAGTCAGAAACAAGAGAAAAAACATGAGCTAATATTACTGTCAGGTACTGGAATATATTTGCAGCTGTGGGTATTTATTGCAAAAAAAGCATACAAAACAAACAAAGTGCAAAATAGGATCATCCAAGAACATATAAAGTAGAGCAAGAGAAAAAACTATGCTGTACAATTAAGCGATATTGCCTGAGGAAGAGTGCGGTAAGGCTGAATACCAGTGGGCTCGGTCTGTGCCTAAGGCTGGATCAGAACTGTGACGATTTTCAGTACATCCACATGATAGTGCAAGCAATATTGCTTTTATAGAAACAGTTCAATAAACATATATGGTCACAATAACGCCAAATATGCTGTTTATTTTTTGCTTTGTTAGAAGAAATAGACCCTATAGAACAACATTCACCTTACATAACAACAGATTTGTACGGATTTCCCTTTAAGAATGTTTCTAGTAAAAGTGGTGTCACTTCTTACCTTTGATCTTTATTAAACAAGCTTTCAAATTATAAGTAAAAGGTTTTACACTGGGAAGCTGTGACAAACACAGATGAGCGAAGTGATACACACTAAAAAGTACAAGTGTGGTTACAGTAAATACAATTTGCACTTGGAATACTGCCCGACCAACCAGATCATTGGACTTGAACTAACAGTTGTATAAATATATACAGTAGACTAAGAATAACCAAGGTGAGACATGAAAACACACTGCAAAAGCATTACTAATTCACTTGTTTCAATTTAATCCTTAATTTTGCTTTATGTGCATTTAAACAGAAAACTCCACATCGCATTTATTGACCTCAGTTATCAGGTTAGATATGATGGAACACAAGCCTATTCCAGGAACACTAGGTGTGTGGTTTCAAAATGAGTGGTATGCCAATCCATCACAAAACACCATGCACACACTCAGTTTACACCAATTAACAATTCATGGGAGAGAATCCACCTACTGGTATGTAGAAATGTTTTGTGGAAGATGGGATGAAGTCCAGATAAACACAGGGAGAATATGTGAAACTCTACATGAACAGGAACCTGAGATCAGCATTGAACTGGAGCTGTGAGGCAGCAATGCTACTTACAGCCCCACTGTGTTGCCTTAATACTCAGCTCTTGTCAAAATTTAGGTTAGAACACTAAAATATATGTGTACATTGGATTTATATCTAACGCATGAAAAACGTGGAAATCCTGTTGTAAATTCTATATTTTGTGTATGGATTACTGTATCTATACTATATTTACATGAGATAATAATACTAAATTGGAACTTTAATAGTGTACGTCATCAATAAACTGACAAATTATTAAGTACGCCTATGTAGCAGCATACTGGACCTGGACCAGATCAGCACAAATTCACATCAGCATGAATTCCTCAAAAAACAGGGAATAATATGCAGTATTATATGCTTTCACTGCATAGTGGCTGCAAATTGAAATGATACACAATTCATGTCAATAATAGAGTCCAAGGCATGTGCAAGCCATGGAAGCATTTAAAACTTGTTATATCCCCAATTTTCCTAGAAGCATTTAGTGATTATATGTTAAGCGTTCTGACACAATGAATTATCATACAGGAAGAGAGTTTATTCAAGTGTGTATAAACCATAGCAACGAAGGTGATGTAGAAGTAGCCTATACTGTTAATATATTACATGCTGGTTGCACGGACTCATGTTGCTCTTGCCAAATGCTGAGCCACCCATCAGCATGATGCAAAAGACTGCACCCAGTGGAGATGTGCTGTTTTCGTACTCGACTGCTGTTTTCAGTAGCCTTTCTGAGAGCCCAATTAGTGGTGGATTCGGAGATGACATTCTGCATAAAATGGTAAATTCAGATTCATTTGGTTGACTGCTTGCATGGTTCTTGACATTTTCCTTTAACCCATTTTGATCCACCAAATTAATGGGGAACAACAATTGGGACCACCCAATCAAACATCCGCTTCTGTGCATGGAAATTTTAAACCCAGTGGGAAAGCCAGTGATTGATGCTATATCTTACTGATTGACTTGCACCTGTACACCTATAGTAAAGGTCAAGAATAATAATGAGACAAATGTGAAGAGAGGAACCGAGAGAAAGACAAGGATGCAGTGAAATATGCATCATTAAATCTTCTCCAACAGTCTTGCTTTCCATGATTCTTTGCTATTTTGTGTTTCTTTTGTGTCCACTTGTCTGAGACAATATCGTTTGTCATCCTCCAAAATAGACATAAAATAACGCTTACCCGTGTTTTTTTAGCACTGCTTCACAATTGTGCTCAACAGTACACACTTGACAAAAGAAGTGAATCATGCTTGTGAATCATATAAACATATTATAACGCTGGTGTTATTGCATCCCTTTCTGCCTTAGGACAGCAACTATCCAGCTTTCATCATTTTAAATGAGAAATTCTCAGAGCACTCTCTGAAACTCAGTGGTTTTTTTTGTTTTTTTTGTTTTTTTTTGTTTTTAGCTACAAGTGCTCTTGTGAATTGTAGTTCTCTGTAGCTGTAAAAATCAGTAAAAATTTCAGGTTTCTGAACATGTTGTAATTACTGAATTATGAATTCTAGAGAAAAATAATACAAATTTAAAAAACTTGGATTTAGTACAGGTGTGGGTTATTGATCAAAATATGCAAATCCACTCAGATACATATTCTGGCTCGCAAAAAAAGTTGAAGGAGGAGAAATACAATCGCTAAATGCCATTCTCTTTTTAGAATTTAATGAAGAATGAGAACACAAGGAAAAGAAAAACAACAGACATGAATCACTTGCTTTTGATCAGCACGCAGAAACTAGATGGTAGTAACGAGCCAAATCTCTTATCAAGAAAAAAAGCAAGAAAAGGGAATAAAGAGAGAGAGAAAAAGAGCCTCAATGTTAATGTTATCTCCAACAGTCTCATTTACAAAAGAAAGTGTGTAATGTAGGAGAAGACAAACGAGCAGCACCAAGAGCAACTGTAGCTAAGAGAAATCAAACAGCTTATTTCTACCCTTCTACTCTTATATGTTGTATTTATCTGAAATACAGTATTTCCAAGAAGTGGACACTAGAAGACATGTGGTATGTGTCTGTCTAATAAGTTGAGTCAGTTCACCGGTCAAAAAAGAATGGAATAAAGTGAAAAATCTATACATGGTAATATTGTACAGCAATACTGGCAGTGGAGTTGGACATGACCAGACCTGTCAGATTCTTACATTGACATTTGTAAAGGTTTAGAACATTGTTGCCTCCATGAAAGTGGTTATACAAAATTTCTTCATGCCACAAATCAGAAACCAAAATTCACCACTTTCATGTCATCTTGAGATTATTATAATACTGTAGCGGATATACCATTAAATTGTTTTTGAAACCTGGGAAAGATATTCCCAAAATTAATGGACGCAATTCATAAAAGTGGGAGCAGTTCATCTTCAGCGTTAGCGACTAAGTGAGTCAGCAAGAGCAATTCATAAATTTCATCCTATGCATTACTACATGAGTTTACAGAGTTCAATTCTGTGCATTACACTAGGGTTTAAAGGCTTTTTATGTTTTCCCTACATAGTGCATGCATTTAGAGTAGAAAGTTGACCATCAGTACTTGCAATCACTGTTACCATAAAAAACAAATATAATGAAACTGTCTTTTAACCTTTAACCATCTATTACAGAAATTACACCTGCAAAAACTACAAAAAAAAAAGAAATTTGTGTCAAGATACAAAGGTCATAAATTGTTTTATAAAAAAACTTATCTGGTTTTCACCAGTGATTTCAAATTCATGCTTGAAACATCAGTTTGGCTATTAGTTTAAGCGCTATAGGTCATACTGACAGCCTAATAGGTCCTGACTAACAGTCTGCCAAGTGCACCGGATGTAGTGGGATAGTAGACACTATGCCCAAAATGTGATCAAAAAATCTATTTGATCTGTAAATGCCTTAGAATTTAAGCCAGCTGTAAAAATATTATGTAGCCTTTTACAGAAGCATCCAGATCCAACAGCCATGATTGATTCACTGTATCAACTGCCATTGAGAGATTAATAAAAAGGGCAATAGAATGATGCTTAACTTTAAGACAGCCGCATTTATCATTAGGAAACAATAATATACTGTAGCTACTATGGCACCATGAACCCCATAACCCAATATTTACACTTTAACGCCTTAAATTGATTAACGAAACATAGGAACACGTCCCTATGCAAGCATACAGTTGCTCTGAAATCTCATCAATTAGGCTCAGTTCAGGAAAACGGCACAGTCTTCTGTACTACAGTCTTATACAGAGGACATGATGAGAAAGAATTAAACTGAAAGAAAGAACTGGATGTATTCTGTAGCGACTAACTTTCATAGGGTTCCTAGTAAATTATACACACTAGAATGGCCACAGAGCTTAGTGGGTCTTTAAGAGAAGGCACACTCACTTTAATGGCTAAAAAAGCATGTATGGAATGGTGATTATACACCATAAAAAAGCTTCCCTGAAATGATGTTTATAATACAATTATTACCTAATCAATACATCTGTTCAGTAGTTCAGAAGTTTTGTAAAATAATATAGCAGTCGTTGTAGGGCAGTAAATGGAGGATGAAGAAAATGTTTAAAAGAATTTTACTCTGCAATATTCAGTTAAGAAAGAATGTAGCACATATTCAAGCTTTGTGTTCTAAGTACAAGGAAATACCATTGTAGGTACACATTGTTACATAGCAAGATTCATGAAAACTATTTCATGCCCCACTGCCATTTTGTTCAGATGACAGTGTGAACAAGAACAAGAGTTGAACTCAGGTGAAATGTCATTGATGGGAAGTTGCTGGGGAAAATATTTCTACATCAGAGGTGTGTGTTTCATAGCTGTGTAACCAGCGAAGAATTTAGGCAGGGCAGAAAGGTTTACTTAGTAAATGTCTCACATCAGGCCCTGAATTGGACTGATTTTGCTCTCAGAGCATGAATTCCACACATTAGAAACATTTTCTGGTCCATGTTGTCATGATCATGCATATAAGTCAGTTTGCAAATTCATGCTAAAAATGTCTACTACCACCTTTATTCAGATCCAGCCACTAGAAAAATTGTCAAAGATTGTCAGCAACAATACTTAAATATACTGTGGAATACAAATGATATATTATTGGTATTATTGAGCTCAAAGGGTGCCAAGAGCTATACCAATACATTAGCAGCTGCCTAAAACATTGACACAAAACAGGTTGCATCTATGGGTCAGTGTGGTTGATGCCAAATTCTGACCATTAACAGCTAAAATTAAGCAAGACATAGACCTGGCATAATTTTTCCAATCTAGCTATCCGCATATCCCTCTGTAGATATTATATTCTTGTTATCAACTGGCAGAAGTGGAACTAAAGGCTGATCCAAAGGTTTCCATACATTGTGGGAGTTAACTGTATTTATAAAAATTTTACGTTATATTTGTACCGTAATTTCCTGACCATAAAGCGCACCAATATATAAGCCGCACCCACTGAATTTTACAAATATTTTTATTTTGAACATAAATAAGCCGCACCTGTCTATAAGCCGTCTACACTGAAACTAATAAACTTTACACAGGCTTTAACGAAAGACACGTTACACACGGTGGAACGGGTGAAATATGTTGCACTTCCTTTAGGAGCATAGCGGTATTTTGGGAATAGCCTGCCACTGCATTTTTCCAGTATTACTGCATGTGTTTAAGACGAGGAATATGTCCTTATTATTTTCCGATGCTCATTTCTAAGTTTCTTTGACTAACCCGTAATGCTGTTGCCAAGAAAAATAAAAAAGCATGAGTTTTGGAAACCTGTCTTTGCTTATATGATTTCTGTTGCAACTGGAGTTAGCGAGCGCTCCCTTAACCCAGACTCAACGCGTTACAATGACTTGTATCTAAACAGTAGCCGACCAAGAAAGTCATTGTTCACTGTCTTCCTCCTTCCTTTCACAACTATTTCTCTCGGGAGTTTATCTTTTGGCATCGTCGTTCGTTTAAAAAAAACTTTTTTTCTCCCGATGCCGTGCAGCTCAGAACACAGGTGAGGTGCGTTTTTTCGTTTCCGTTCGGAAATTTCATTGGTCTAATGTTATGGGGTTCAGTTTTTTGGCTTAAAGTTTGTGAAACCGGGACAAACCCAGGAAAAATTCATAAATTATCCGCTTTGTTGTTTAAGATGCGGGGTTCAAAACATAGGAAAAAAGTAGCGACTTATAGTCCGAAAAATATGGTACATAGACAACGTTGTCTCTCCCACTCATGATGAACACCTTATTGGTATAAAGAATAAGTCTGACCAAACAAATATAAAAATGTACAGATGTTACACTTTATTTTTGTTGAAAAAGCCTCTCTTGTCTTGAATAACAGCTTTGTATACTTTTGGTATCAGTTAGTTCTCCAATATTCAGCTGAACAACACTGCCTTGCCTCTTGCAAGAAGAAAATTACCGAATATGTTTTTTGCTAGTTATTTCTCTCTGACCTTGTGATCCTGCTCTTTCCAAAGAAGTTCAATAATAGTGTACATCATATACATCATTTAGGTCCGAAAACTGGGCAGGCCATTCCATTATAGATAACACTCCAGCTGACTCTTTGCTTTCTAAATAATGCTTACAGAGCTTGGATGTATGATACGGGTCAAGATGGTTCCAATTAGCTGAAGTCCAGACAAAATTGCATGGTGTTAAAGTATGGAATGGTTGCCATGTTGGTTTCCTTTCATCTGAAATAAGTCTCCAACCTTACTTGTTTTAAAACAACCCCAAACTATTTAAGTTCCACCTCCATGTTTGACTGTGGGTGTGCGGCAGACTGGTTACATCTTTTTTTTATGAATTCTTTCTGAAATAAGTGATTTTAGTTAAAGTAAAATAAAAAAACTTTGGACTCATCTGTCCACCAAACTTTCTTACATTCTCATTCTTGTGGGTTTTTAATTTTCCTGGTTTGTTGCATATAAACAAAAGGACAAAACATGCATTTGTCTCAATAACAATGAAAGACTAGCTGTTTCCAAACTTTTAGAATTAAGAAAAACTTTAAAAGAGCCTTAACATCTGTTAATTTCCCTAATTTGTGAAGATTTTTGGGTTAGATGTGACCGTGTGGTAAAAATTTGGTAAAAAATTCAAAGATGCCAGAGGCCTTGTTTAGCCCCCTATTATTTCAAAATGTACTAATTAGTAGTATAACTCAGTCCCGGATGATTTGCCCTTATGCACCATCTACCTCTGCAACAAACCCAGACTGCAGCTGTGAGACTTCTCCCCCGAGTTCTCCCACACCACCTCGTTGCTTCTCCCTCTCCAATGACATCCTGTTGCTGCCCACATTAGATATAAAACACTGATGACTGCATTTAAAGCCAAAAATGGACCACTGCCCACCTACCTTAAAGAATTTATCAAACTCCGCTCTGCACCATGCTCTCACCGATCCTCTAGTACTGCTTTATTATACCGACCATCTCTCAAAGTGCAAGGAAGACATGCATCAATGCTTTTCTCTGCTCTGGCATCCAGGTGGTGGCTGTCACTGGCTGCCTTCAAATAAAGACTAAATACCTCTTCACCAAGCACTTTAGCACTTTTTTTTATTGAAAGAAAAAAAATAAAAGATATAAATTGTCTTGTGTTTTTTTTTTGTTCCAAAAAGGTTTGTTTAGGCTATAGTACTTCTAGTCAATAACCTAGAATGTGTTTTATCCTTTAAGGAAACAAAACACTTCTATAAGTCTCTCTAGAAACATTGGCAAAATGCTATATACTGTATGTAAATATATATGTATATGAATATGCACAATGTATTGCATATTTTGTTCCTCCACTATGTTGGATGGTTTGGCTCTGGTAAATAGAAAATGTATTTCTTGCCATTATAGGAGGATAGGATGAGGTGAAAAGTTGCTACAGAAGGTGAGAAGTTACTACAAATAAGCAGGAAATATGAGTTTATAATGAACTTAATAGCTTATCTTTATGCTTTCATGGTTGAGTTGCATACATTATTTGTAAAGCCTCATTGCTCATGCCTGTCCTTCACACTTGATGGAGACAGCCCCTTGCTAATCACCATCTGTCCATCTGCAACAAACAGTCTGTAGTTCACAAACACCTGAGGAAACCAAAGCAGCTTAATCTATAGAGAAAAAAAACTACATTAAAAAATGTATACAATTTGTTGTTGTTTGTTTAGTTGTATTGTAAAAAAATATTTGTTTATAATACTACACATTAAAAAAATCACTTCAATGTCTTTATAGTTTGATAGTCTTTACCTACATCTGACTGAAGTTATACCAAACATAGATAAAACAAACGATATTGAATGTAATTAATTGAAGAAATTTGGAAAGTTCAACTACAAATCTCTTTTAAGACTCATCTGACTCTCCACTCGTCTCAGACAAGAGTCAAAAAACTCACCAGGGGTTTGAATCTATTAATCCTTAATTATACCAACAGAAGGTTCTGTTTATTCTGTCAACAGCCATGGAGCGGGAAAGAAGGTGAATTAAAAACATTCTTTTTAGAGGACACTGGCTAAGAGAATCCCATACAGGAGAACTGAAAAAAATGTACATTTCTGAGCATCCTGCATTAAACCTAGAAGAGTTACTTAAATATCTGCACAAAACACCATAACTGCAACTGTAAACCTCATGTAAAGTCAGTGGGTTGTGAAAGACATTTGATACAGTGATAAATTTTAGTCGGGAGCTGCGGAATCCAGAGGAATTCCTGGGGAACGGATGCAGTTGCAGTGAATGATCACTCGTCAATTTGTTGCACTCGCCTCATATAAGCTGGCTCTTTCTGAGGAAAACAGCAAATACAAGCCCAGAACTGCAGAACAGCTAAAACTATACTATGTAAAAGACCAGTGCAGCTAAACCCAATGATAGAACTACAAGAGATAATTATTTTTCAATGGCAGGTCAACAAATAATCATTACTATTGAAATTGTGCTCTTTAATATCCAAAACTCTGAATAACCAAGGGTCTTAAGTGCTGCTCTGGCAGTCACAACCATATGGCAGACCACATGTCTCAGTCACATGCAAGTCTGACCTTGGACTTGCATAAAATGTTTTCCAGCAAGTCAGTAGCAGTATCCACAGTATTTGTCTGTTGGTTTGTGTTAAACAAAATATTACTTAATTACATACTTGTTTCGGTTCAAGAAATCACACTGAAACACCCTTCCAGTGCGATCTTATGTGTATTTCAGCCATGACAACTCTCAGGATTGGTCAGCATTAAGATAGCAAGAGTTATTTTTAGGGATGAAGTGTGAATAGGTTTGGTGTTGATGGACAAGGTCTACTACACTGTGGCTGCTCCTCTTAAGGGAGTATAAAAGCCTGCTCGGTTAAGCATGCTAAAACATGTAGATATGTTAAGAACCATGCGGATGCATCAAAAGGTGGAGAAAGAGGGACCCTGTGGCAGATCTACACAGGTGATGTTGGTGAGGTTCAGGATAGAAAGAAAATCAATACACATTCACAGAAATGGCACTTTAGTCAGAACATAAAGCGTTATATAGATGGAGAAGCCAGCAGCAGGAGAACCAATCAGCGCACAGATAGGGTTTCATGGCTGAACTAGGCATTAATGAGACATTATGAAATAATTAATCTTCCACACTTCTGTAGAGCTCTGAAGACAGCATTACAGAAATATTTCTCATGAGGACTGGGGTTTATACAGTGTGTTATTAATAAAGATAAAATTATGAACTAGATCTAATTAAAGTGAGCTGTAACCATAGCAGATACAATCTTGGTCAGCTTAAATATTGGGCAATTTTTATTTAGAAGAGCAGACAACATTATAAAGTCAAAAACACAAAATCTGCAAATTCAGATGAGCAAAACAGCACATAACATGAAAGTATTTAATGACCTTGATTTTAGAAACTTTTAGAAAGTAAATTGTGAGAGTACTGACTAATGAAATGAAATAAATAAATCTGTGACCAATTGGTGTGGGTGAAAATGAATTGTGAACAATCCAACCAAGGTTATACTATTAAATGGCAAAAAATAAAGAAATAAAGAAATTATATATACAGTGAGGAAAATAAGTATTTGAACACCCTGCTATTTTGCAAGTTCTCCCACTTAGAAATCATGGAGGGGTCTGAAATTGTCATCGTAGGTGCATGTCCACTGTGAGAGACATAATCTAAAAAAAAAAAAGCCAGAAATAACAATATATGATTTTGTAACTATTTATTTGTATGATACAGCTGCAAATAAGTATTTGAACACCTGAGAAAGTCAATGTTAATATTTGATACAGTAGCCTTTGTTTGAAATTACAGAGGTCAAACATTTCCTGTAGTTTTTCACCAGGTTTGCACACACTGCAGGAGGGATTTTGGCCCACTCCTCCACACAGATCTTCTCTAGATCAGTCAGGTTTCTGGCCTGTCGCTGAGAAACACGGAGTTTGAGCTCCCTCTAAAGATTCTCTTTTGGGTTTAGGTCTGGAGACTGGCTAGGCCATGCCAGAACCTTGATATGCTTCTTACAGAGCCACTCCTTGGTTATCCTGGCTGTGTGCTTCAGGTCATTGTCATGTTGGAAGACCCAGCCTTGACCCATCTTCAATGCTCTAACTGAGGGAAGGAGGTTGTTACCCAAAATCTCGCAATACATGGCCGCGGTCATCATCTCCTTAATACAGTGCAGTCGCCCTGTCCCATGTGCAGAAAAACACCCCCAAAGCATAATGCTACCACCCCCATGCTTCACAGTAGGGATGGTGTTCTTGGGATGGTACTCATCATTCTTCTTCCTCCAAACACGTTGAGTGGAATTATGACCCAAAAGTTCTATTTTGGTTTCATCTGACCACATGACTTTCTCCCATGACTCCTCTGGATCATCCAAATGGTCATTGGTAAACTTAAGACGTGCCTGGACATGTGCTGGTTTAAGCAGGGGAACCTTCCGTGCCATGCATGATTTCAAACCATGACGTCTGAGTGTATTACCAACAGTAACCTTGGAAACGGTGGTCCCAGCTCTTTTTAGGTCATTGACCAGCTCCTCCCGTGTAGTTCTGGGCTGATTTCTCACCTTCCTTAGGATCTTTGAGACCCCACGAGGTGAGATCTTGCATGGAGCCCCAGTCCGAGGGAGATTGACAGTCATGTTTAGCTTCTTCCATTTTCTAATGATTGCTCCAACAGTGGACCTTTTTTCACCAAGCTGCTTGGCAATTTCCCCGTAGCCCTTTCCAGCCTTGTGGAGGTGTACAATTTTGTCTCTAGTGTCTTTGGACAGCTCTTTGGTCTTGGCCATGTTAGTAGTTGGATTCTTACTGATTGTATGGGGTGGACAGGTGTCTTTATGCAGCTAACGACCTCAAACAGGTGCATGTAATTTAGGATAATAAATGTAGTGGAGGTGGACATTTTAAAGGCAGACTAACAGGTCTTTGAGGGTCAGAATTCTAGCTGATAGACAGGTGTTCAAATACTTATTTGCAGCTGTATCATACAAATAAATAGTTTAAAAATCATATATTGTGATTTCTGGATTTTTTTTTTTTAGATTATGTCTCTCACAGTGGACATGCACCTACAATGACAATTTCAGACCCCTCCATGATTTCTAAGTGGGAGAAATTGCAAAATAGCTGGGTGTTCAAATACTTATTTTCCTCACTGTATATATATATATATATATATATATATATATATATATATATATATATATATATATATATATATATATATATATATAAACAAGCAAGCAGACTAGTAAATATCACTCCAATGCATTTTAGTATCTTAAACACTACACTTTCTTGCTCTCTTGCTATATACTGTGCATGTTATAGTGCATTGATACAACCCAGTGTTATTAAACAGTTTGCCACAGTCACATCTGCACCAACAAATCATAATCCATTATATTATCATGGTCAATGGTTCTATTATAAGGCAGATTGTGCACTAGCAGCTGCATGGCATGTATTTTTTGGCACAGGTTGTTCAGTACGAAAAGGCTTTTCCAAAGACCTGAAAAATCTTATTTTCTTCAGAACATGTTCCTCACTCATTTAAGAGAAGACTTTAGGTGATGAAAAGCCAACGATGCACTGCTCATTTTGTTCATTTTCTTATTAAGTGCCAGCTGCTAATTTTATGCCATAGGCAAATGCATAATCCAAACAAGCCTAAAGCATCCTCACAGGCACTCTGACACAAGCCTTTCTTCTTTTTTCTTTTTTTTTTACACAGTATTATTTCTGTTTAGGTCAGACATTTAAAAAGAACGGAAGGAAAGGAAAATCAGAACAGCTTTTTTCCTTGGCATTTAGCCTCCAAAAACACCAGGTAAATGCCAAGAAAGTGGCTACATTCATGTGAATGTAAGATGAAAATCCCAAACAATATACATCTCATATATTTTGAATGAAATGAACTTTTATGCAATTTAAACACTTCAGCAACCAACAACCATTAAAACAGTTGCAACTCTTTTGGTAAGCTGATACTACATATGTGCAGAATTGACTATTTGTAATGAACTCCTACATGCAGTTATAAAGTAAATGTTTCTTTTCTTTTCTTTTCTTTTCTTTTCTTTTCTTTTTTTTTTCTACATCCAGCCACTATCAACTACTATTAAATTATATGACAGAACAGTATATGAAAGAACAGTTAGTGTGTTGCTTGGGAGTTGAGCATGCTCAGTGCATGCACACTCGAGGGAGCACTCTGCTCTCCTTGTGGCTGCATGTCTATGCGCACGCTCCACTCCTGCAGAGTGCTCTTTGAGAAGGGGCGAGGCAAAGCGCGACTCATATCATGGTGTTTGCAGTTGGATCTGGCAGAGGGTTTGGAGATGGGCTTGTCCCTTTCTTCTGCCTTACCTGCCATATCCAGCACTTTCTCCCAGGGTTCATAAGTATGCATTTCGGTGATTTCTTCCCCCTGTGAGGAGAGCGCTACGCTCCGCCTCTCTTCCTCCAAGGCGGGGGAGGAAATGGATGCCAGAGCACCCACAGACACTCCCTCACAGCCAGTTTTGTTTGAGGAGCTTTTGGAGGTAGTGACTCATGCTGTCGCCAAGCTGGATATCGTTTGGCCAGAGAAGAAGCAGAAACAGCATAGCAGAGAGACTTTGGCAATGCAAGCAAATGGGGAACACCTGATATGTACTGCTGCCGAGGCTTGAGGGCATCATTATGATGTCAGTTTTGCTCAAGGGCAACACACACATACACTCTCACACTCACACCTGCACACAAACATCCAACCTTCTTTAAGAATGTGTCAAAGTAAGTGTGTGTCAGTGTTCACAGTATATACACACAGGGGCCATCTTAGCGTGCCTCACTGTGTATGAATGAAGGCCAGGTCCCATGAGAAAGCAAGCAGCTAAAGACAAGCACAATGTTTACAAGCCTTTACCTCAAACGCGTCCCCACACCACCAGCACCTGAATAAGTATTCCCTACCACAATTTTTCACACAGACATCAATTCCCAAATAATGACACGATTAAGTATTTATACTAGTCAAAAAGAGTAAGCGAGTGATGCGGAGGGAGAGAAAGAACTCTAATAATGTTTACCATCTAAATGTTAATCACTGTGTATTAACAAGTTTGAGTGTGGGTGTGTGGGCAGGTCTCAAAGCAAAGAGATGGTTTGACACTAAAAAGCAGGAAAAGATGTTCGAAGTTTCTCCTTTTGTGCTAATTAAAGTGGCATGTGGTATAAATCTCCCTTTGTTTAAGTGTGTGTGTGTGTGTGTGTGTGTGTGTGTGTGTGTGTGTGTGTGTGTGTGTGTGTGTGCATAGACCAGTCATTAACAAGCCTTACAGATTTGTCATATCAAAACAGCAATTATAAAAAAGGTTCACATACTGTATTACCACCTAGACCTCAATGTATGTAAAAAATGTAACAGAGAAACATTGAATAAGCATAAAATTTGTCAAGCTTTTTTTGCTTTGTAATTCAATTCTAATCCTGTAGACTCGTGAAAAAAGATTGTATCTAATCTTAATGCTCTACCCTTAATATGTGCATCTATATCCATCTAATCCAGGCAATGATCTAAATATTGAAATGAGATGTGTTTCGACTGGAGTGGGAATTAATCTCTAACAAAAAAGTAGGTCTTAAATAACAAGATCTGCTGCCTCTGTTTCAGTGTTTCACATACATTTCAACCCATCAGCTCATTATCAGAGTTTTCATAGTTCTTTTTATAGTTTATCAAATTTGTGACACTAAGGAAAATGCTAAACCATAGATATGCATTGGTGTTTTATTTATTTATTTTTTTGTTACATCATATGACATTTACAAAAAAATAATTATAATAAGCTAACATTCTGTACTGAATCTGCCAACTCTGAATACAGCCTGATGTGGGGAGTTAATAGTGAAACTGTGAACATCGGTGTTCAGATCTCAGACATAACTATGAACTTAGTATAAGTTTGTTTACTCTGGAACATTCCAGAATATGTGGTAAACTATTAATATTATATGGATGATACACCAGAAACACCAAAAGGTGAAAGGAACCTTTCAATTAACTAGTAAGCAAGGCAGCATCAAAGGTGGCTGGCATTCAATGTTTCATATATCCAGACCATAACTAAAAATAGTTTCAGGTTTTACCTGTATTTCTAGGGGTCACTATTTTATTCGAGGTACTGTGCTACAATGGTGTATTGTTAATGTTTAAGTAAACACTTAAACTTTATTTGAAAAATTTCTACTCAATTAAAACCCAAATAATAGATAATAAACCTCATAGTACATAGAAATCAATTTGAGACATAGACTTTTACTATTCCCTCAGGATTGCCCCTAAGGTATCTTAAAGGCACTTGTAGCTAAAATAATTTGGTTCAGTTGTTTTTATTTGTGCTTTAACTTACGTGTTCTTACGTGGCGGCTTCTGCATAGTACTAAAGAGACCCAAATTTGATTTGATGCAAATGTGAAAACGACCATTGAGAAAGGTGAAGATTGAGAGTTGAAGATTGACCTGGGGCTGTGACTAGGTGTGCTGCTTTCTGGCTATTTTGTGCCAAAAGTAAACCAGCTTTTACACAAATCTGTACAAATGGAAGAATTGTGATACACTATGTCATACATTCTAATGACAACATGTACTGCATTAAGGGAAAACTCTTTAATATTTTAATATTTCTATGTACATTGTATATATTTGGCAAAACTGAAAAGACAATAAAGATTGAAAGACAATTTGATAAAAAAAATGTCAGATTCTCCTGTCAACACTCACCCTTACTCCGGTATATTGTAAAAATTGCCCTTTATTGTTTGATGGGATTTTTTTCAGTTTCATGTTTCATTTTTCAGACATCCAGACATTGAGCCACAGTGATGTAAGTTTGTAGGTTGTGGAATCATCACACAAAGACTAAAACTAGAAACAGCTTGTCCTCTCCTCTCAGCTGTTTAGCATCTCTGTCTCAGTCCCACTGGTTGCGTCACTGCGTGTATAGACACACACACACACACACACACCACTACAACATCCTGCTCTTGGATGTCTTGCATCAGCTCATTCACTAATGAGGGTCAAAGCAGAGATTAAAATTTGTCTTTTTGCTTATGGTGTGTGTGTGTGTGTGTGTGTGTGTGTGTGTGTGTGTGTGTGTGTGTGTGTGTGTGTGTGTGTGTGTGTGTGTGTGTGTGTGTGTGTTGTCTGATACAGAGGCCTTTTTTTTGGACCACATCAAAGTGCCAGACCTGTTCTTACAAGCCCTGGTGCTAGCTCCAGGGAGACTCCCCTACTGTACTATACATTATACATGAGATAAGAGCGAAGCAATCCAGGCAAGTGAAGTTTAATGAAAAGTGTGTGTGTGTGTGTGAGAGAGAGAGAGAGAGAGAGAGAGAGAGAGAGAGAGAGAGAGAGAGAGAGAGAGAGAGAGAGAGAGAGAAAGAGAGAAGCTAGAACTCCTGTTGTTTTAGCACTTCAGGTGCACCACACACACACACACACACACACACACACACACACACACACACACACACACACACACACACACACACACACACACACATACACACATTCAAACAAGCCTATTTTAGCACACCTCTACCATCTCTTAGGGTGAAAATATGCATTAATCGTAAATTACTGCATCATTAGTAAGGAGCTTGCTGCCTTGTATAGTTTATGTGGATAAACATGGCCAACAGGCTTTTACAATCAGAAACACCCATGGACACACACACACACTACATGTGTGCTCGAAATATAATTAAAAATTGTATGTGTTTGAAAAAGCTGAATATTATTATTCATATATATAAATATACACACACATCGACAGGCATAACTTTATGGCCACTGATCAGCCATAACATTTTGACCACCTGCCTAACATTGTGTTGGAGCCCCCTTGCCTTTGCTTCCCACGTGCATCAATGAGCCTTTGCTGCCCATGTTGCTGTTTTACCACTGTTCCTTCCTTGGACCACTTTTGATATATGAGACAGATATTGACACAAAGGGAAAACCAATCCATGCAAGTTTTGGGATAACGTGATTTTTTGTGGGGGTTTTTATACATACGCTAACTCGAGTCAACTGTCAACCCTCAAGACACGAGACAGCAATATTCATTAATATGTATAAGGAAATTTTATATACACTGGTAGGGTCATTCAAACCCAGTATACCACTGCACTTATATGCATTTGGGAGGCTTTTTTTTTTTCTTCATGAATACTACTTTAGCATTTATTGAATTTTCTATAGCTGCTATACAATGCAAATGAGGATCCCTTGCTTAAGTTGACAGAAAGTATGGCTTAGTGACCTTTGTCCGAAAGACATTTGTGACATTATGAGAATCATAAAACACCACACATCAGTAAATGCATAACCATTACTTTCATACAAAGTGCAGGTCAAAGACAATTGCTCAAAGAATTCTTCGAAAAATGCTGTACAACCACAGGGCTTTTTTTTTTTTTTTTACACATCACTTATATATTCATATCACAAGCACGCGCTAAGACTATGTTCATTTATGAAATCAAAAGATACTGACAAAATCTTGGCTGTAACATAAATTACAATTGACACATGATCTTTTCTTCATGTTAATGTTGATGTGGTGTAGCTTTATATCAGGAGCTGTTTATGTAACATTAATGGAAGGATGTTCCATAAAATTAATTCAAATGATTAACTGATTAATAAAACGATTACGTGACATTAAAAAATGAATCATTGTAATTGCTAACAAATTACTCCACTTTAAAAGGAATTACACACTTGATGCCATGCTCTAAGAGGAAAATCATCCACCGTCCCTTTCTGTCAGGCTATATCACACCACCCTGGCAGGGGTTATTTCCTTTAACAGCCGATCATGTGCTGTCATCATTTTGAATTTAATCAGCTTTGGACAGTGCTGTCTGTGTGACCTTGATCATAACTTTAGAAAGTCAGCAGGCTCACAGCTTCAGTGGGATCCTGTAGCATATTCATGCACAGTTTGTTTTACAGGGCAAATCTAAACATTAACTGGACGATAGACTTTTAAAGAATTTTGGTTCTCACTTGGATGTTACTTACTGTAGATTGTGACTAGCACACCTTGCATGTCAAGCACTATTTGCTGGTTGTATGTATTATGCTACCAGTGCTGGTCTAATTATTTGTGTTTGTTCATTTCATTGTTTGTTTTTCAGCAGAGGTATTATGCTAATGTTGATTAGCTGAATCATTTGATAAGACATGCTGGTATATCCAGTGATGCATAGTAAGGATTAATATTGTTTGGGGATTTGAATTGCATCCACTATATAAGCATTTTTACATTATTACATTACTTTTATTAAAGTAATTCAATATTTTATATTAGTTACTCAGCTAACTAGCTAAAACCTATTAAATTTGGCAATATTTCTAATGTTGTGCCAACAATGCCATGTTAAGTGTGGTTGATCTGTTATTCTTTATTTACTTTATTTAAGCTGATTGTATTATAAAACATTTGTTAGCTTGCGTTATCTTTAGTGTTTGACACAAAGATGTATCTTTTTAGTAATTATTGGCCAATTCTTGCTGGCATTAGCTAAAACTAATAATAGAAACATTAGCACTATTTTAATAATTCTAATACATACTAATCATTAAATATTTCCTCCCAGTAAGAGGAAATATTCAGAAAAAAAACATTTAAAACATTGAGGAAAGCCACAAAAACATGAGAAGAACATGTGAAATTGCACAAAGATAGTAATCTGATTGCAAAATAGAACCAAGCACCCTAGAGCTGTAAGCCAGCTAGTAATTCACTCCCCTTTAGGATTTTTTATGTTTGTTTGAGTTATTGTTCAATATGGTATCTTTCATAAGACTATGATGATTTTATATAACCTTGTATAAGAAACTGTGTTTGTTTTTATGCAGAATGTTTGCTACAGTATTTACCATAACACGTGTTTTTCTTCTTTTTACTAGATTGCAGAATAACACACTAACCGGTCCTACACTGCATCTCTACTTCTGTTTCATTGTTTTTTGCTTTAGCTAGCTATTATAAAAGCAGGGGTAAATCCAAACTGTGTGGTAAGAAGGACCTATTTGCTAGGGTATATTGAATTGTGATTGACTTTCTTCATTCGACTCAGTGAACTACACAGCTCTCTTCTGTGCACATGTTTATGCAACGGCACATAGGAATACAGCCTACAGGGAAAACATCATTAATTCACTCACAGATATAAAGAGATACACTGAATGTTCCACTATTCAAGACATTTTCATCACATAAACACATGGACTACCACAGTGAATCCACACGCTCAGTATTCTGATGAGATTCAACGGTGATATTGTTCCAGATGGTAATAGAGTACAGTGGATGTACAGTAAGAAATCTATACTGCAGTCCATTTGTACTGATGCTACATAAATCCAACTACCCTCTCAGGAGCTTATTGGTTAGAGTGCATGTGTGTATGGGTATGCGTGTGTGTGTGTGTGTGTGTGTGTGTGTGTGTGTGTGTGTGTGTGTGTGTGTGTGTGTGTGTGTGTGTGTGTGTGTGTGTGTGTGTGTGTGAATGTTCAAGTCTTCCACAAAGGTATTAACCCCTGGGATTTCCAAGAGCTTGAAACCATCCAAAGCAACCACACTTTTATACAATGAAGTTGCTTTTCTCTCACTCTGCTCTTCTGCTCTTATACAGGTTGCACTTGTTAAAAAAAGGTTATAGACTTTAATAAAGAGCTTTTCTATATTGTAAGAACAGACACACAATCTTTATTTTTTTAGACTATTGTATATTCAACAATTACTGACAATGGGGCCAGTATTTCTATCTAAATACATAAAATGTCATGTATTTCAAGGTATACAATTATTTTTGGCCCTTTATCTGCCTGCCTGTCTGCCTGTCTGTCTGTCTGTCTGTCTGTCTGTCTGTCTGTCTGTCTGTCTGTCTGTCTGTCTACATTACTAATCCATTTGTATATACACAGTAGGACCCCTGTATACAGGAGATTCCTGTATAGAAGATTTCTAAAACTACCATACCATATTTTGTCCAAACACATGCATGCCCACCCACCTGCCTAGTAAAAAAGGCCCGAAAATAAAGGAATACACACATTCACACAATTCAGTGACCCTGTGTGGACAATGACTAGTCACATTCAAAGACACACCCATACATAGGTCTGCGCATATGTCTATATGTTTCGTGAGCCGTTGAAGCATTGTCCCCTGTAATGGGTAGGCTTTGCTGATCTTTATTGGGAGAGGCTGCTCTGTGCCTCGGAGACAGTAGTTCAGTGTGAATCTATTAAAGCCGAGGATACCTGACCTACTTCCAGAGCACATGGCAGTAAACAGCAAGAGCACTTCTTTCCCTCATTCTCTTTCTTTCTCACTTGTTCTCTGATTACAAGTACGAAACTCCTTATACAGAAATCATTTTGGACTCTTTAAAGAGAGCAATTATGCCCATTGTGCCCCTCCCAACCCCATTTCATATCTCAGTCTCTCTTACTCCCCAAGTATCAGCAATGAGGTACCAGAACCACCCTCCTGCCAAGTTCGGCAACCACTTACTGATCCGCCATAAAGCCGTCTAAGTACTCCAGCATTTCCAAGCATTGTGCTTAATAAACCGGCTTTTACTGAACACCAGCCATAAATAGACCAACAAAAAAAAAAACAGAACGCGTCTGCCTGCCGTTATCCCCCTCGCCTTTCTAACCTCTTTCCCATGGGATGCTATTAGCTGTGCCAGGCTGTGGATGAAAGCAAACTATCCCCTATTTTGGTATATAGGCACCTGACAGCATCCTCTGTACTGTGCAATATGTGAAATGGACATTTGTTCCAAATGAAGCATCTGAGAACGGTACGAGAAAACACAGATGAACAAACAAAATGCTTACAAAGGCAAACAGCTGTAGCTCCACTTTGTACTGTACCTTTGCGTTTTTTCTGAGAAACACAACTGGGAAACTTAGGCAAACTTAGGCATTGCTTTGCATGTGCAAGCTTGCCCAATCCAATCCGAAAGGAGCTTCTGTTAGGAGGCTTGCTGTTGTGATATAGTGCTCGGCATGGCGATGAGGTGTCAATATGCTTCAAAAGTCTCTCTTACTACATACTGGCGAAGTGTGACATTCCATTAAAAAATCTGCTTTAGTGTTTTGGCGGTCTCCCGGTTGCCCTTCCTTCAAACGATCTGACCTTTTCGTCTGTTGTTCAAAAACTGACGGGGCAGAACTGGTTTGTGTGTGAGGACAGGTGCAGCGGGACCTAAAAAGGCTAAAAGTTAAGCTACATCGCAGCATCCTGTCGGGACGCTTCCTCATCTCCTGTAAACAACTTTCCGTTAAGCAGCCGAGAAGTGTTTCAATTAACGCCCTGCTGCTGTGCCCTTGCCCTACTTCCTTCCTTCACCCCCTCTCACACTTATTCACCCACTTAACTGATTAAGCCCTGTGCCATTCCACTATGCCATACTATTAGTAGCACATCTAATTAAAGTCAAAATACAGTTTAATTACAGCAATGCTTAAAATCACACACTCCATCACCTCGTCTCACTGAACCTCAGCTGGTTGAGCATGAACACTTACAGGTGACCTCATACATGCAACCTCACATGCATTTGCCTGGATCTTTAGTGCTCCTTGAAAAAAGATCAATTGGTGGTCTGCAGATTTGTAAAATTATTATCATCATTATAATAACTATTATTATGCCAATCATGTTTAAGTAGCAATTTCTATTAAGTACAAAAACCATTATAGTTGTTATATTTATGTTGTAATTATATGAAAAACCTAATTAATATGTTAATATAAATAACTTTTATTTATAGCTTAATAATCAAAACAACATTGCAGTTTATGTGAGTGGAAAAAATGCTCTTAATATTTCATGCTTCATATCTGTATTGTTTGCATTCTGGAGCTTATGGAACTAAAGTCAAGTTTGAAGGCTCTCATAATAAATATGCAGGTACATGTTTGCTGAATGTGCCTGCTATTTGAATAGCTGGATTAAGCTGTGTTTTATTTTTTTTTACTTACTTGAAGTACCTTTGAACCTACCAGCACACCCTACAACAAAACACAAATGCACAATCAAGCAACAAAAAACACACTCACTCACACAGAAAAGACATACACATAAAATTTTAATATGCTTTTTTGTGTAAACATACACAGCTTTGGGTCATTGTCTCAGTTGTACTTTTAAATGTGTTCTGTTTTGCTATATGAGACTGCTTGAACTGTGCATAAACACATGGCACTATGGAGATGCTACTCTGCTTTATTAGATGCCAGCTGTGCCAATCATTGTCAGGCCTATAATGCAAAATTCATATCCTGCCTTACACACACATATGCACACATACACACAGGCTAATCATCTCACACATGCACGCACTTGCTGCAAAGAGATGGATGGCTGCTAACTGATCGAATGTTGTTTACCCACTGAGAGGCCAATCAACCTCGCCAACCGAATTGGCACAACTCCCAAAACACTAAAACTAGCTCTTCTTTCCTTTCTTTTCTCTCATTCTGTCAGTACCACAGGAGATTGTTATCACTCCTCCTATAGAGAGCTGCATATGAATAAGTTGGACGTTTTGAATAAAAAATAAGCCTGAAGACAAAAGCCTCAGATAGCTGAAGATTTCAAATCAAACCACAAAAAACTCATGGGAGATTGAGAGTGAATGGGAGACAGAGGAAGTGTGTGTGATGTAATGCATCTCAAAAGCAATGCATGTATGAGTGACAAGACCTTATTAAATTGATTTGTCTTGTTCTCAGATGAATCTCATTTGCAATAACCGGCTGTTGAAGGGGAGGGGACACATCAAAGACTGAAACACGCAGGTAAATGTCTTCTCTTAATAATGGATGAGAATCAGGCACCCTTGCAAGAAACAAACTGAAATAGCACAACATACACCTGCTACAGGTAAAACGAAGTCTCCACATTAAAACATGCCCTAGCATTTAATATTTAACCGAGTAAGCGCTGGCTTTAGCTTATTAAGCCAGAACACAACCTACCAAATTTAGACTCATGTTTTCTAAATTCTAGACCTTAAACATTTATGGAACTCTTTTTATTATACAACAGTGAAATAGAGTTATAAAAAATTCAATTTGAGGTAGAAATTTTCACAGTTCATACGTGACTTTATGTGACTTCAATAACAGAGTCAAGTGAAAGTATCAGTTCTTTTAGACATCCCTTATGAGACCAAGTGATAGTAAAATGGCTATAAAAAAAAATTGCTTGAGGATTCTTGTAATTATAGAGGAAATCTAAGTCTCTGTGACTATCTTGGGAAGAAAAGAATGTGATACAAGGCTTCCTTGTGTGCAACATTTCTTTAAAAAGACCGCAATGTCAGTCTGACAATAAAAATACCACGAAACACTAAGATTTCAACCACGAAACACTTGGATTTCAACTACGAAACACTAGGGTTTCAAAACTAAATCTGGGGCTGGAAAGCAAAGAATCAGCATTCAATTTGTTTTAAAACCAAAAGTTAAATTTTTTTTTAAGATATAAGACTGTATTTAAGCCTACACTTTATGCCTACATAATTCATTCATCTCCTCCCGCTTATCCGTAATTCGGGTCGCGGGGGCAGCAGTCTAAGCAGATTCCCCAGACACTTCTCCGTGTCCAGGGATCGGGGTGTCAAGGCCCCCGCCTTCGACTGCTGCCCAATCCTCTCAGCACGTGGTGAGCCCACGGGAAGGCGGCCCAACGTCACTCCGACGTCACGGTCCTTGATTTATTTTTCTCGTAAGGGTCCCCTGGAGCATAGAGGGTTAAGGGCCTTGCTCAAGGGCCCAAGAGTGGCAGCTTGGCGATACCGGGGCTTGAACCCCCGACCGGTAACCCAGCGCCTTAACCGCTGGAGCCACCACTCCCCCTCTGCCTACATAATAACTTTATAATTAACATGCAACTTTAATGGCATCAAGATTAATTCAGATTTTTGTTTGTTGAAACATTTATTAACATAATGTTACCGTTTCAGCACAGTACACGTTTCATAGTGATAGCTGATAATGGTGCCATTGTCATTCCATCATTTCTATCTATGCATTTTCATCCTTCTGTCTGTCCTGTTCTGCCATGTCCCCATCTGTACACTATCATCTATTTTTTTTTTTTTATAGATAATTTAAATAATAACTACAATGTATAATTCCTAAAGGAAATGTGAGTGTCTTGTGGGTAAAATAAGTGTTTTGATAAGTAACACAACTATGTTGCAGCATTTCAGTAAATTTTATTGTCAGGGACATCAAGTGACATGATGTAACATCACTATAATACCCAGATGTCAACTCTCCCCACTGTGCTGAGTTTTTTGGTATGTCACATGTTTCTGTATTTCTGCATTTTTTCTACAAATTTCGGTGGTTTTGAAGAACATGACATCAACAGAATGCAACCCAGAATGCAACATTGCAGAGTGTGCTGAGTCTTTTGGTATGTCAAAGCTGCTGCAGTTTTGCATGTGACATGAATAATATTTTTTTAACAGAAAATAAGAAAAAATATATCTTTAAATAAAAGACTTCAAATAATGTTTACAAAATATCAGTACAATTAAGCAATTTCACACAAGCAAGAGTGCAGTTACTAATATCAGCTGTGATTCAGCTGTATGCATCACAGGCATATGGGTCACATTCCCCAAATAATGGCAGTCATGCTGATATTTAGCATAACCCGATGATTGTGAGTATGGTATTCCTATGATACAGTCTTGAAAACAAGAAATGAATATACAGTAATCGTCCTCATTAATGTGATGTTGAACATTGCTGGAAAACAATGATAAAATGTGCTTTTTTGTTCTTATAACAGATTAACTTAAAATAATTGATACCAGTTCTCCAAATACATCTCAAATTCCATCATCGAACACATTAGTATAAAAATATGTAATGCACTCTGGGCAACAGTTTTCCTCAGTTGTGAATTTCATTTATGGCATCTGCTGTCCTTGTTATCCAATGCCTTTTTGATTATCTTGGTATAAATCCAGGTAGTTAGCATCATTTCTGCTACTTAACCGCTAATGATTAAGCCTTTGGCAGTGAAAATTACATTAAAAACATCCACCAAAGACTCAAAACATCCACCAAAGCCTCAAACCCTCTACTCAAGTATACATATCAAATGCCCGTATAATCAAGTGTATGGGTTTATATAGGCGTATTTCCCATGTATACAAGTCATGATGTGTTGACAAGAGAATGCATAGAAGTGGAGTGTTTCTCATTATATGGTGGCTTTGGAGGCAGTTTGCCCTTGAAAAAAACTGATAAATCAGACATCTGCCTGTAAAAAGCACTTCATAGCTGCACAGGTTTTGTGCCAGTAAAAGCATAAACTTAATTAAGTAGTATCTTATTAAAGAGATGCAAGAGGGTCTTTGTTGTACAGTGCTATAATGTATTTCTGCCTAATGCTATAATGTGCGATCACAGAAAAGCCAAAAGAAAAGAAATACAGCTGTGAGAAATTATATAATAAGATATCATTATGATCGATGTTCATGATCAGGATTTTCATAATAACAATGCATGATGAGCTTTTAAGACTAATGCCACAGTGAACAAGGAGAAATTAAACTTTTTTGAAATTATTGTGAATGTGATCTTAAAAAAACAACGCTATTCTCTAATACTTTTATGAGAACTGAATAATGCCTTGAACACATTTTATCCTAATTTAATCATTGCCAAGCTCCATCCTGGTTCCTACAGTAGGTTTCTCTCTATTAAAAGATTGCTGTCAGTCCTGATAGATGTGTCCTTGCTGTGTGACATTGGGAGAAATCTATCTATCTATCATCATCCTAACACACCTTCTAACAATCAACACAACAGTCACGAAATGCTTATATGTTATATATGGTTATATTTTGTGGAAATAAAGCACAGAAAAAAATCTATCAAACCATTTTCTGTTTTCGGTATGAAGCCTGTAGTTTTAAAATAATGGCACAATCACTGGCAAAGTGTGCTTAGTGTTGCTGTCACTATTACTACATGAGAGAGGCAAGCAATATTTTACCTTCCGAATTAAAACCTTGTGCTGAGCGAAAATTCTGAGGCATGTGGAGCGAAAAAGCAATTTGCTATCTGCTGTGTAAAAAGCTGTTAACATTATCGCAGACAACACTTTTCTGGTATGTAAATTGCCAAATTTTAAATAGCAGTTACCGGTGATAACTTGTAGTGATATTAGATCAGGAGAGAGAACTAAAATCTAATATCTATCAATAGCTTGACAATGAAATTATTAGGTTTGGGCAACACATCATATCCCAAGGTCTATCGATGGCTTGATAAGAATGATGTGAGACAAACTACCACACACACACACACACACACACACACACACACACACACACACACACACACACACACACACATTCTCATTTTGAAGTCTGTAATGCCTTTTGCTGTATTTCCTCTGAATGTCAATTCGGTAAACAGAAAAAGCTTTTAGCCTTTTGTCAACACCAGAAATATAAAACTGTTCCATTTGTGTAACTTTTAGTTTGACTAAAAAATGCGTGCTTAATCTGTCTACTTTTTTTCTTTTTCTAAAGGTATTTCGTGGACAAATATCGTAGTATAAATAATCCACTTCTTGCTTATTCTAGCTGTGCTTTACTTGTGCTTTCACTAGCAGTGCTGCTGATGTGGTACAGATATGTCAGTAAAGCAGGCTGAAAAAATAGTGAATCAAATGTAGGGGTCAAATGTGTAATCTGGACATGGCTGTTACTAATTGCATGTCTCTACAGTCTGGGCTGCAATGAACGCTTGGTACCTTATTGTCCCAAATAATCCGCCTCAACACATTTGTTAAGAGCAGGTAATCTCATGTGGTAGGCTAAAATTGAAACTTATATTGATTATTTTTTATCTTTAAAAGACAGAAGAGCTTAGGTCTGCTCTCACATTTCTTCCAGCTGTCCCTATCACAGATGGAGTCTGTTAGTGATTCCAAATGATATCGTCATTTTGAGTCAGGCTAAATGAATGCTAACACAAGGCTTCCTCACAGAAACATAAGGTCAGTCAAAACATTCATTTCCAAACTGCTGAGCCATCATGCAAAACACAGAGCAGTTAGAGATGCTTGAACTGTCCCTTTCTGTTTATGAGAACAAATAAAGAAGCCAATCTTGTCTTTCAGAGAGCGGAATTATGTCTCGGATAGTAGTCATTGCGTTTATGCATTCAAGCCTTAATAAATATCTAAAATGTGCCAGCATTTCCTGTAAATGCTGTGATTTGTGGTGCTGAACTGTTGTGAGGTTAGTCATCTACTAGATGTGGTGTAATGTACCAGTCAGACTCGCTCTTTTAGGCAGGAACAGAGGGAGTTTGGATACAAGTGCAGGGTTCATTGAGCGAAGCAAACAAATCCAAAAGGGCAAACCAAACTCAGCGGCTATACCCAAGCAGTATTAGTGGATCAGCAGATAGATATAACTAGACTAGACAAAACACAGTGTTAAAGACAGACAAGGTCAATACTAGAAAGGTGTGCACACAAACAAAAAAGCTTAGTACCATCACTAGTCAAATGTTAGCAGCAGAACTTGACAAAGTTTGGTGTATTTATGGCGAGCATGTACGTTTTGGTGCTTGTGATTAAAGGAAGGACATTACGTGATTGGGGTTATAATTGTTTTTTTTTTATTTGTGTTGGATCATGGTCGAGAGTAAAATCAAGATCAAGACATTCGTTTAAAAGGCATGGAAGATGTAACAACATGCTTTCCGTTAGAGAATATGAGAATAATGAAGCACAGTTAAAGGCGTGTGAAGGTATCATTTTCTGATATTATAATATTCACATTTGTAGCATACAATGCTACAATGCTTATTGTTTATTCTAATTATACTGTTAATAGGATGCATTTGATGTGAGCAGCTAAGCAAGAGCTGGAATAATTAAACACTGGAAAAGCTGGACTGCTGAAGACCAAAGAGTTTATATAAATGGTTATGAAGATATTATTTGCAATATATTAGAGCCAGGACATCCTGGTGCATCCTGAGTTTCATCCTCTAGCTAATTTATCCCTTTTATATTGCATAAAAAAACGCAACAGTCATGACAAAAACATGCACATGCACATGCACACGCACACACACACACACACACACACACACACACACACACACTCTCTCTCTGTCTCTCTCTCTCTCTCTCTCTCTCTCTGGCCTTCCTCACTTTGGTATTCAGGAGTGGCTTCCAACATCATTTCATTTCATTGTGACAGTGGGTTTCATCAAGTAGTCTCTGCCTTCTGCCTCCACATTATGCAAAACCCATTGAAACTCTAAAGATTTCATTCCCCATTACCGTACAATAACCAGGTAATAGGGCTGAAACAATAATCCAAAGCGATAGAAGGGCGCAAAAAGAAATGAGGAGGACAAAGGAAAGAGAGGGTGACAAATGAGAGCTCGGAAAATTGGTCAAGGTCAAAGAACACCAGAGCAGGTCCCTGTTCTGCCAACTAAATTCCCAAAGGACAGTAAGGAAAAGGAAGGCACATATTGTAAGGAATTCGGCTTGTGCTTGCTGGGGCGACATTTTCTATGTCTTTGTCTCTTTTATCCATAACAGCATGTCAAAAAAACACGACATTCAACATCAACCTGTGAGAAAACAATGACAACAAGTTCAGACACCAGACCAGCCCTGCACGAGCCAAGCCACTGGAAAAGAAATACTGGATAAAAATACAGAAGTAAAATAAAATCTAATAATTAAGTCCTTTATGGGTAAATCTTTGCAGCTCTGAAGTTATCTTGTACTGAAATGTTTAGACACATACAATAGTATATCACAAGCTGAACCAAAGCAGCTGTGACACATCAATAAAAACCACCCAGCATTTTTAACAACCAATGACCAAAGTTGAGTGAGTGTGGTATATGGCTTACAAGCAGATATACAACACCACACACAGCAAGATGATGTGTTGTTATAAAAGAGCTGATCATTTATGTCTCTGAAAACGGCAGGCTTTCTGCCTCAAAACGGTTGTGGTCTATTAATTATTCGCAGTTTGTCCGATTTTTACAAGATGGCGACATAGTAGCAAGTTCTCATAAGTCTGAGAAAAATATATATTTTACTATTTTTTTAAGATTAAGCACCAAATGTTTTTTAAATATTTTTGAATATCCAGAAGTTATGCCAATTTCAATGTTTACATCTTCTGTATAATTTAGTTTATGCTAATTATTTGCATATACTTGAGGTCTGCAAGCTTTTTTACTTTAAAAGATTCCAACACTTTTTGTTGGAATCTTTATTTTAAAAATAACGAGAACACCACTTTAAACTCAAGCAGATACTGTACTAAATAGCTACTTATTTAATCGACTTTTATCTTAAAAAATCGGATTAGATAGCTACTAGCTTGTTAATGTTTTGTCAAATAACATAGCAAAGCATTGCTACTTCACAAGTCCAAGGTCTCAAGTGTATATTCTTCCCTTGTCCCTGTGTGGGTTTTGGACAAGCAAATATAAACTGCCCCAGATGTGAATGTGTGTGAGTGTATGGTCCCTTCAGATAACCTCTGAATCCTGTTCAGAATTTCCATTTATTGCCAAGTGTTCCTGGGATGAGCTCTGAATCCACCTTCACTCTGACCACAACAGTGTTTACATTACAATATTTGGAATTTTATTGCTTATAATGAATCAGCTGTAAAATGTTTTTATGCTATTAAATAGAAGCAAATGTGGATGAAAGTGCAGGCTTTCTTTGGTTATTATACAAACGTTAACTTAAAACACAAAGAAAAAAACAAAACAAAACAAAAAACACACAAAATAACAAGGAAACAACAGAAGCATAACCTGAATTGTTGGCCGTGACAGACAAAATGGCCATGAAAGGCAATAAAGGCCTAGACAATGACTAAGATGCAAGGTGTGACTTAAATAGTAGCATTCATGAAAAATTTGACACAGGTGCAAAAACATCTCACAAGAATCAAGCAGGTGCAGTGGCTTTAAGGGAAACCTGATTTGTTGACCAAATTCGAAATTACCCTGGAGTTCTTCATGTATTTTTATATTAATTAATGAATTAAGAAATATACCGGTTGTTTTATTTTGTAGTTAATAATTAAAACAAAATTACAAAATGATTGTATTTTTAGCTTATTATAAAAGACTGACTAGCACTTACAGCATACAAAAAAAAAAGGATACACACACTATAGCTTTTAAGAAAAAAAACAGCCGCCTCTAATTTTTCTCCCTTATTAACGTCTTTTTTAAACAATCCATGATATACGACTTTCACAGCAAGACATACATTTGCAGGCATATCGTGAATGTACTGTATCAGCAGCTCACTGTGTGAGAGACTTATGATGTGATTTATAAAGTTGTGTTTCATAAATGAACCTCTTGAAATTGGTTTATCTATAAATCCATTTCTATCCATAATTAAGCCAAAGGAGATACATATTTAGGCAATGCGATGCAGATGTCTTTGGAAAATGTGCAATAACAAATGATTAGCAATGAGCAGACCTTTTTGTTTTGCATGCTCTGCTATACTGAATCATATTCAGTCCAGTTGCTACCTAAAATATTACTTGTATATCATAATAGAAAAACTTATTAAAGCCTAATAAATCGTGCAGACTTATAATCATTATATTTATACAGTGAGGAAAATAAGTATTTGAACACCATGCTATTTTGCAAGTTCTCCCACTTAGAAATCATGGAGGGGTCTGAAATTGTCATCGTAGGTGCATGTCCACTGTGAGAGACATAATCTAAAAAAAAAATCCAGAAATCACAATATATGATTTTTTAACTATTTATTTGTATGATACAGCTGCAAATAAGTATTTGAACACCTGTCTATCAGCTAGAATTTTGACCCTCAAAGACCCGTTAGTCTGCCTTTAAAATGTCCACCTCCACTACATTTATTATCCTAAATTAGATGCACCTGTTTGAGGTCGTTAGCTGCATAAAGACACCTGTCCACCCCATACAATCAGTAAGAATCCAACTACTAACATGGCCAAGACCAAAGAGCTGTCCAAAGACACTAGAGACAAAATTGTACACCTCCACAAGGCTGGAAAGGGCTACGGGAAAACTGCCAAGCAGCTTGGTGAAAAAAGGTCCACTGTTGGAGCAATCATTAGAAAATGGAAGAAGCTAAACATGACTGTCAATCTCCCTTGGACTGGGGCTCCATGCAAGATCTCACCTCGTGGGGTCTCAAAGATCTCAATAAGGAGGCCCAGAACTACATGGGAGGAGCTGGTCAATGACCTGAAAAGAGCTGGGACCGCCGTTTTCAAGGTTACTGTTGGTAATACACTAAGACGTCATGGTTTGAAATCATGCATGGCACAGAAGGTTCCCCTGCTTAAACAAGCACATGTCCAGGCACGTCTTAAGTTTGCCAATGACCATTTGGATGATCCAGAGGAGTCATGGGAGAAAGCCAGATGAGACCAAAATAGAACTTTTGGGTCATAATTCCACTAAACGTGTTTGGAGGAAGAAGAATGATGAGTACCATCCCAAGAACACCATTCGTACTGTGAAGCATGGGGGTGGTAGCATCATGCTTTGGGGGTGTTTTTCTGCACAAGGGACAGGGCGACTGCACTGTATTAAGGAGAGGATGACCGGGGTGAGATTTTGGGGAACAACCTCCTTCCCTCAGTTAGAGCATTGAAGATGGGTCGAGGCTGGGTCTTCCAACATGACAATGACCCGAAGCACACAGCCAGGATAACCAAGGAGTGGCTCTGTAAGAAGCATATCAAGGTTCTGGTGTGGCCTAGCCAGTCTCCAGACCTAAACCCAATAGAGAATCTTTGGAGGGAGTTTAAACTCTGTGTTTCTCAGCGACAGGCCAGAAAGCTGACTGATCTGGAGAAGATCTGTGTGGAGGAGTGGGCCAAAATCCCTCCTGCAGTGTGTGCAAACCTGGTAAAAAACTACAGGAAACGTTTGACCTCTGTAATTGCAAACAAAGGCTACTGTACAAAATATTAACATTGACTTTCTCAGGTGTTCAAATACTTATTTGCAGCTGTATCATACAAATAAATAGTTTAAAAATCATACATTGTGATTTCTGGATTTTTTTTTTTTTATTATGTCTCTCACAGTGGACATTCACCTACGATGACAATTTCAGACCCCTCCATGATTTCTAAGTGGGAGAACTTGCAAAATAGCAGGGTGTTCAAATACTTATTTTCCTCACTGTATATCTAGCTTGTAAAAATTAAGCATACGTAAATGTTGAATCAGCTTAATTTTTTTTAACCAATCATAAAACTAAACAAATCTGAATTGCAATTGTAAAGGTCTTTTGGAGTGCAGGGAGAGCTACTGAAGACCCTTTTTTGACTCTGTTGTGGCCTCAGCCATATTCTATGGAGTGGTCTGCTGGGGCAGCAGCATCTCTAATGCAGACAGGAAGAGACTAGACAAGCTGATCAGGAAGGCCAGCTCAGTCCTGGGGATACCCCTGGACACTGTACAGGAGGTGGGAGAAAGGAGGATGTAGCAAAACTATCATCCTTACTGCAGAATGCCTCCCACCCCCTGTATGAAACTGTTACCTCGTTGAGCAGCTCCTTCAGTGACAGACTGTTACATCCTAAGTGTCTGAAGGAGCGATACAGAAGGTCTTTTCTCCCTGCTGCTATTAGACTGTACAATAAAAGCTGCTCCCAGTGAACCATTAACCAAAATACTCACTGCTATTACTGTTCAATGGTGTAATAGTTACTGTTTTTACTGTTTTACTATTTAATAATACTACTGTGTGCAATATTACCTGCAATACGTGCAATATTACCTGCAATACGTGCAATACCACCTGTTTGCAATACAACTTGCAATACGTACTTTCCCTTATCTGTATTTATATATTGTGTTGTGTATATACTTGTAATATTATAGTATGTCTTATTTGTCTATTCTTTTATATATTTGCATTTATTTTTTATTTTTTATTTTTCTTCATACTGCTGTAACAAAGAAATTTCCCCATGGTGGGACGAATAAAGGTTTATCTTATCTTATCTTATCTTATCTTATCTTATCTTATCTTATCTTAAAGACACTGTGCACAAATAAAACCATGTAATGCCACTCTGTACAGCTCATGTACTCACAAAACATAAAAAAAGACACGATTTAAACTAGTAGTGACTCATCAGGTGAATTTGTACACGAATTTAAAAAGCAAGTGCGTACTCCACTCTGTGCTGCACTGCTTCTACTCTACGTTGGTATCCGCGCAACAGCATGGGAATGGTTTGCTTTCTACCTGGAAGGTCGTTTATACCAGGTAACATGGAGGGGATTCACATCTGCCCTGTGTAGACTCACCACTGGTGTCCCACAAGGCTCGGTACTTGGTCCCCTCCTTTTCTCCCTCTATACCCACTCCATTGGTATAGTCATATCCTCACATGGGTTTTCTTATCACTGCTATGCAGATGACACTCAACTAATCTTTTCTTTCCCTCCATTAGATACCACAGCTTCCGCTCGGATCTCGGCATGCTTGACAGACATATCTTCATGGATGAGTGTTTACCAACTAAAACTCAACCCCATCAAAACAGAACTGCTGGTCATCCCAGGCGATTCATCTCCAGGTCAAGATCTCCAAATAACACTTCATTAATCTCTGCTCTCCCCTTCAGCCACTGCTCGTAACCTTGGCGTAACTATGGACAATGAACTGTCCTTCTTTCCACATGTTGCTAATGTATCTCGTTCTTGTAGATTTCTTCTCTACAACATTCGAAGGATTCGACCATTTCTGTCCACACAGGCTGCCCAGGTGCTTGTTCAGTCTCTTGTGATTTCAAGACTCAACTACTGCAACACTCTGCTGGCAGGTCTTCCCCTGAACGCTATCCGTCCACTGCAAATGATCCAAAACGCAGCTGCACGGCTTGTGTTCAATCAGCCCAAGTTCTCCCACACCACCCCACTGCTGCGCTCCCTTCACTGCCTTCTAGTAGCTGCACGTATCAGATTCAAAACACTGATGCTTGCCTACAAGGCCAAAAATGGACCAGCGCCATCTTACCTCAGTGACCTCAACACATCTCGCACTGCACCACGCTGTCTGAGTTCCTCCAGCACTGCTCATCTGGTACCACCTTCTCTCAGAATGAGAGGTAAGTACACTTGAAGGCTCTTCTCTGTTCTGGCACCGAGGTGGTGGAATGAACTTCCCCTAGATGTCCGTACAGCGGAGTCCCTGACTATTTTCAAGCGACGACTGAAGACCTACCTCTTCCTGAAACACTTAAATTAGCACTTCCAAGCTTGTAGAATTCTGGGGTTATATTTATATTAAGTTTAAATCTTGCGCACCAGTGTAGATTTATTCATTACTAGAGACTCAAAGCACTTTTGTACATCGCTCTGAATAAGGGTGTCTGCTAAATGCCGCAAATGTAAATGTAAATGTAAAGCCCAGTTTCAACCGTAGACCCTCTGTAGCACAATAAGAAGGGTGACCAAAGTGGAAGTAGCAATGTTGTCACCTTGTTCTTGCTTTTCCACGAGAAAAACCCAGACATGCCACTCCTGCACCATTCAGCACAGGCCACTGTTTCAAATAACGTCATTTAGGAGGTTGCTCTTTGTATGGAGCATGTAGAAATGAGTGCTACACTTATACAATAAACTGCTACAGGCAAGCATCACTGAAGCTCATCTTTGGTTGCTCGATGCTTTTGTTTATTTATATCAGTGTAAACCACCTGCAACAATATTAGAGCTAAACTTCCAACAACAAAATAAGCTAAAACCTTTTAAGGAAACTCACAGTTTGGAGGCAGCTTCAGTAAGCACCAACCAAAATCATTCCTCAAAGGACCTTAAACAGTCTGCAGCTTTCTCAGTCACTGACCTCTTTAAAAGCAGTGCTGAAGATTCCACATAGGGTTCTGTCACTGTGCCGAAACCTCCATAAATCATAAAGACGCACCAGGTATACTCTCATTTTTATAGTGTAGTATGTTTACTGGCCCAGCATGTGGGCTAATTAACACATGATATATTACCACTAAACATGTGTAAAATACATATTCTCTATTCTTTATTCTCAATTGTATTGTAATGTCCCTTAGCTGTAGAAGCCCAATGAAAAATAAGCCATACGGTTCAAATAATTATATTTACATGTGAAGTGAACATATTATACAATGGAACAATAATTTAAAGCCCACAATTATGCCCTCTTTTTAGTGATAGATAAATAAACAAGAAATAAATGCATTTACACTAATTAGTAAAACCAGACGCTAGGAAATGTGCCCACACATGTTATAAATTAACAGGTTCTCCTTTTCATCTGTATATTCAGATAAAACATTAGTATTCTTTGCCCACACATGTGCTTACTGGTGGGTGAAGGTGAAAGACAGTCAATATTTAAAAGTGCTTCCCCAAAGTATTGCAGTGATCATGCTTTATATCTTATTTAAGACTTTGTGCTATGACAATTATCAAAAAGCAATTATATGTTAATTAGGGGGTGGGTAATCCATACCCTTAACCTATAGCTCTTACAGTTATTGATCGGCTAATGGCAATAGTTTGAACCAATCTGCATCACTGAAGCTCATAACAATCAATCAATAACTTCCATAATCATGTGTTTATGTATTAATTAATGGTGCCAAGCACAACATTCATTCTTAACTGCTTTTTAATATATAGGAATTTATACATAATAAAATTGTAATCATTACAGAAAGACAAAATTTTTTGGCATTTGTCAGATGCCCATATCCAGACTGAATTACATTTATCTCATTTTACACAACTAAGCTGTTGAGAGCCCATCATTGATAGATTGGTGGTACTGGGATTTAAACTCATGACCCTTTAAAGTCCAACACTTACACCACACCACAATTTCCCACTTTGACCTATAGACTGTATTTTAAAGCTTTGATTCATGTTCATAAATACTACTATATACTGTATATATATATATATATATATATATATATATATATATATATATATATATATATATATATAGTATTTATGAACATGAATCAAAAGGTGTATATATAAAGATGGGAAAATTTTATCTTCAAACCAAATTTTAGAATTCTAATTATTATCAGAATTTTCTGTGTTTCTCTCGACCCAGAAACAAAGACAGTACAAATTTAGATCGTTAAAACTTTTTTTCCAATTTAGGTCCATCTTAACTTTACTTCATGGTCATTTATCAGTTCTCCTGAGAACAATCAGAATATTCTTGACTTAAACTCCTTTTTTTATTTCATCTGCAGCCCATATTTGACAAGTAAGCAACAACAAACATGCATAACCCCAGCAGATGGCTTCAAGATCAGTGCACTGGAGCAAGTGAAAAAATGCTGTGCATGCTAAGTTGAAGACGCTTAACACGAGCTAATGCATCCAAGAACAGTGATTGGTATATGATTACACGCAGTCAACCATGCTCATATTTGCAGCGACATGTGCTTATTGGGGGAGATAAGCAACGCTGGATGAAGGACAGCTGAAATAGGACAGGAAGGACGTGAGAAAAGGTGTCCATCAGCAAATGATTGTACTGAGTGAGTGTGTTATTGCATTTTGGTGAGGTGTCAAAGTGTGTTAGCCCGCAGATCTGATTACGGTGCCATACCCGTGTATAAGTTAAAGTGATTCTGGCATGTCTTTAAGTCCCCATTGTACTCTGGGTGAGCAGGAGCTGCAAGTAAATAGTTTTTGCAGTGTGATATTTCACTTAAATTGGATTGAGGTATCGAAATGGCGGCGAATGGAAACCCATATTGCATTCGACAGTTAGTATCACTTTGCTTCTGCATTTGTGCACATGTGAAAAGAGTGTAAAGAGAAAGGAAGAATAATGTTTTTTTGTTGTTTGTTGTTTTTTACAAAATATGCTAATATATGTTACAGAACTACAGAACAGAAAACAACCTTCGTAAAGAGTCATTCAATTGATTTTTTTTGCTACATCAAAAATCAATAAACTCCCTCAAAATAAAGGCAGCACTGCTTTCAATTTAGAGATAAAAAACTAATGGCTTGCACTGCAGTAAAAAAATAGTGCAATAGGAAAATGGCCTACAGCAGCACATTCTGAAGTTTGTGACCTACAAAAATAACCTGACCACTCCAATAAGTGTTTTTTTCTACTTATCCTGAAAACTATGAACAAATTCTTAGAAGCCAACAGCCCTAAACAATTCAGTTTTCCCAGCCACATGTTCCACACTAACACTGACTTGCAAAGATTAAATCCCAGCGTAAGTGCTCTTTAAAGACATTGTAGAAAAAAAAGAAAATAGTCAATAGGCTTTGCTTGGAGGCAGCCAACATACAAAAGTATGGACAACAATGGCACAACTGTCTGAACAAACAATAACTCCCTCTAAAATGACTTCTATTGTCTTTGGAAGCTTGGGATATTTAAAACAAACAGGGACTGCTAGGCAGGTTCTCTGTCTCTTTATTGCAACTCGACAAAAAGTAATGTGATTATGAACGAGCTTCTGGAAAATCAACCCCCTTAGGAGATGAGACCAATTACTCTGTTGTTTGCTTGCTAGACTAAGACCATTTCTGGGTTTCTTTAGTGATTACAGGGAAAAAAGTGAACCTACACAACCATATGACAGTTTGATAAAAGATTCATTTGTTGTTTGTTTATGTAGTAGACGTTATTAAAGCCTCTTTGTTTGGTCAAGGACATGAAAAAATACTCCAATCCTGTTTGTTTCGAGGTGAATCCAGAGGGCAGAGAAGGAAAGATGAAAGTTAGCTATGCAGTCCAGTTACCCACTGAAAATATGTAAAAGACATTAAACCAAATAATAGCATTTCTACACCACAGCAAATCTATCTGACTTGTTACGAAAGGCAGGAGATCACTCAGGCACTAGCGAAATACTAGACTTCAAAAAGAGAACTATATTACTCCTAGAGCAGGGAGCTTTATGATGGCAACAGTAAGCCATAAAAAGGCTTTGGAGGGCATACGCAATGCCACATCAGATGAGGCCTAAAAGCAACCATATTTTCCTTCTGACCCCATGTTTGGTGTTTGTTTACAGGAAGACCAACACTGCTAACACTCATGAGACTGCCTGACTCTCACAGCTGAGCAGACAGCACACACTCACACACTTCCAAGAAGCATTATAAAAAGGAATAGGCAAACCTTTCCTCATTTCCTGTCCTTCTATATTTCTCACCACCAAACCCTTCAACCTCTTTAGAAATGTAATTCAAGGTAACTAACCCCTATATTATCACAGCAGCGAACCAACAACTGGTGTTCTTCCAGCCAACAAGAAGTCATTATTTCACTGCTGATGACGTTCTAGGAGCTGTGTAATGATTGATTTTCCTACAGAGTGATAGAGAGGGAGGGTGAGAGAAAGAGGCAAGTGGATCTGGGTATAGGGTGAAAGAGGTGCAGCATGAATAACGAGGTAATCGTGACTGTATGACCCCTACGGTGTAACCTCATCATGGTGAGACCAAGCTGGGTTCTACTCCAGTTTATGTCAAGCTCAGCTGGGATCTCATTCCTACATTACACATTCCATCAATAAGCCAAGCTAAGCACATATCATCACCACTACCAGGAGGAAGAGCAGCCACCAGCAGAGGATATGCAGGGGTCCTAAGCTGCCAAAGACATAGACCTTCTTGTCGTAATGAGATTTCACCACACATTAGAGCACACACTGATTTCACAATCTTCTTTCTTTTTGAAGGTCTTTGTAGAAAATGTAGAGTTTTTGTTAGAAAATCTGATTCTTCCGCTCATTGAAGTCATTATAATAATCCGTAATATATACTCATATAGGATATAGCTTGAAATTTGTGACAGCACTGCAATAATTGGGTTTTGTATTACCATTAAAAAACAAAAGAAAATGTTACACTAAAGATTTAGTTCTGTCCATCGAATGCCCTAATCTTTGCCCAATAGTGTTAACAAAAAAACTATTTCTTGAAATAGATTATTGAAGATTGAAGTCTGGATTGTATTACTTTTTATTTTATAAATGCAATAAGCCTCATAGAGATGGGCTTTACAATGGATTTATCAAGATTAAGGGTTAAATTACTCCGATTGTCATATCATTTTGGAAAATAATCAACATCAGGCTGGTGTGATGTGGTCACATGGAAAATGAAGGTACCATACACAAACAAAAAAAATCTTTCATATTTAATACATCAGTGCAATTAAACAATCAATTTTGAGAATGTAACTAAGGTGTGTCTTTCCTACTTATAACAGCACATGTAGTTCTCTTTGGCATTCCACAACAATATATAAAACTATAAACCATTGAAAGTTATAGCATTTCGTTCATGTATTAATTGAACATAATTGTTGGAAAATTGCAACATGAATGACAGGCATCAATGTTATAGTGTAGTCAAGGAATCAGTGTAGTCTTCCCCTTATTCTACATCAATTTCCCAAAACTAGCAATGATTAACAAATTTTACTTTTTTTTGTTGTTTAATATTGAGGAATATCTGCAAAATAATATACATTTAATCACGTCTTATAGCAGCTATAAGAAAATAGCTTTCTTGCTAGTCACTCTTCATTCTTTTTGTCTGGAAGTTAATGTGGCAAAAAATACAGGTTGACTTGGTACAAAGAATCTTTACCTCTGACTGTTACAAAGTGCTGGAGGCTCCTTTCAAAAATGCTAAATAAGCAGAAAACTCTAATGTATCAACACTTACAAAAATCTATATTTGAGGTCTGCCATACAAGTTCGCATGTAAATTGTGAAAGAAATCTTAGATCAAATGGAAAGGAAAAACGAGGCAAGATGAAAGATACTGCCACATTTCTTTAACCAGTCTACAAGTTAACAAGCATACTGATGTATATTTGGAAAGATGCACACTTTACTTTCGATTTGTCATTATGTCCAAATATGTTCTAAGAAAAGTACCCTGATAGAATTTCTGGAAGTACAAAGATAAGATAAATACACCGTGAGCTATAAGAACTATTAGTGTATTGTTTTAGATGAGCTTATGTCTAAAAGTGTAATGGTGGCAGGACAAACAAATAAAAAGATAATGAGGGTATGGTCTATATGGCAGCAGAGCAGGCTGTTAGTAGAGCTGGACTTGGAAGTCACTACTCAAAATATTACATTGTTTCGAAGCAGCAAAGGACACATGGAAAGAGGGTTACTATTATAACCAGATTTAAAGCTGGATGCATTAAGTTGTTTGTAATTAAGATGTGCTCTGAGCAAAAGAAAAAAACTGTAGTAAAATGATGTATGAGCCTAAATGCTGTGTTACATTCAGAAACATGCAAAATGTTCTTTTCCCCTTATTCACATGCAATTGGGGTAAGATTGGGAAAAAAGTCACTTGATCTAGGTCATTTTTTAAACTTTTTTTTAAAAGGCGCATAGCAACTGGAATTTATTATCATGAGTGCAATCTCTACAATGAATACACACAAAAGTAACTACTAAAGAAAAAAGCATGATAAAAATGTATAACAGGGCAGAATTAAAAGAAAAAACCAGTGCAAATGATTGTCTAATTTGTGGACTCCACCCTATAAATAGGTAGAAAAAATTTTTTTGGGAGTTTATATTATGCTATGTTTGGACTGCCAAAGAAGTTTTTTCCTCCCTCATAAATTTACTTATCCATAGCAAAATATCTGTTAACGCTCGGCTACTTCATTACCTCTGTGAAAGAATTATTCAAAAAATCTACATCATTTAACACTGCATCCCATTACAAATTTTTGTTTAGTTTCTGGCAACCTTGATTAATGTGCATTTATGTTTATTGAAGAAAATCCACCCACTAAATAGCACTTGTGTGACACTGTTAATTGCTGAAATGGTACAGGAGCTGAGGTCGACCACATGACAAAAAGAAAACAATTTAATTGCACACTTTCATATGAAGTAGATTACTCTGCTCAATGTCTTTTTATTAGAGTAAATCAAACGGACATATAAATGCCCTAAACACCAATTTACACAGATTAATTTATTATGATATTAGTCTTCATGACTTATTAAGACATTTATCTCTTCCTTATTAAACATGCTTATCCTTATTAATTAAACAGTTGATGAGTATTTAATTGTTTCCCGATTTGTGTGTGCCTAATGTGAGCTGAAATATTTTTTTAAGGGTTAACATTTGGACTAAAAAACATCAGCCTGATGGACTTTGCAGTGATCTTTGCAGTGTGGGCAGTTGATGAAAAATAACATCTGATCGTTTCTCTTAAAAAAAAAAAAAAAAAACTACTTTTTTAGTGTGGGAAGCTGGCACTAATATTCTCCTGTATTTCAAAGCATTATCTGACTTTCCACAGAGATGCAGCTCACCAGTAGCAACAGCTGAAAAGGCTTTACACATGAATGAATGAATTTTACCTCAAATAATTCGAACATGAAGAATATATAGTTGATTTTTACTTTTCTAGCTTTTCCCTAAACATTAAATGCAAAAGTAACCCAGGAAATGGTGGCACAGGAGCTCACTGGGGTGCATTTGTTTAATTTTTGCTGACCCATGATTTGTTGTTAAGATCATTAAAAGCTTCATATTTTGCCATTTTGAGTTTGGGCCATTTTTCTGCCCAGGAGAAAAGGTACATCTAGACCTTTATGAGTAATGGGGTATTCATTAGCATTTCTGAAATACAATTTTTATTAGGATTTGGCTCTAAGTCATTGTCAAACACTCTATAGAGACACTGGATGCAGTGCAGGGCAATTGTGCAAAATGCAGTATTCATCAATATAATGTGCTGTAACCCAAAGGTAATTATGGCTACTTGCAGACTTGCAAGCACTCTCCATTTAGGGCACTAGTCAAAGCGTTCTCCATCATTTAATCATGGACACATGTGGTGCACAAAGAACTGGGCTAGAAAGGCATAGGAATGATTTAAAAGGAAAACTGCATTCTATGACAACATTAATAGCATACAACAAATGTAGGTGGAAAATTATGGTGTTTTTATGGTGTTATTTGCTATTTCTTTCAATTTAGCTTGAGTCGAACTGTGTGTGGCATGCCACTTAATGCATTTATATTTCTAAAGTGAATAAAGAAGAAGGGTTTGCCCTTTACCCAGTAAATGCCCACCACCTTTGTTGATGCTAGACAATTATGGAATTTTGTGTTCCATTGGTCTTACTTTTCTTTATCATTTTCTGTCTGTCATGCACGGAAAGCTTTTTCAAAACTACAGAATTATGAGATTTTGGAAAATGCACTCATGGAAAAACATTTTGTAAAATGGTTTATTCTGTAACATTCTGCTTAGTTTGGTAGAATGCAGCTTGAAAGGTAGACTGTGTACTCGGGGCTTAATTGGTACAATAGAAGTGTATAGAAGCACTTTTGTACTTCGCTCTGGATAAGAGCGTCTGCTATATGCCGCAAATGTAAATGTAAGTGTAATAAGAATCAAATAACTTGAACACATGAATGTGACACACAGATACCGTACACAAAATAAAAAGAACTGGATATCACTCACTGCTTAATCCAGGAGCAGTGTGCAAATGTAGCTCAGTGTTCATTCTTTGCTATCATAAAAGATACATATTCTTCCGAATGAATTATTCACCTGGCCTTAACTAGCCAGCTAAATTATAAACTCTGGTAAAAATGGGAAAAGTTGCCCTGCTGTAATTTTACAGTGAGCTGCAGTCACTGAAGAGCATGCTGAATGCAGAAATATTTCTCGATGCTCTGTGCATCCCCAAGTCTGTTAGATAAAGCTAACCTGCTAACACTATATCTTAGTCTGGCTAAAATATAGTGTAGACAACAAAACTATAATGCTCGATAATTTTCAAAGGTATTTTTTCCATGGTTCTCTGTTATTGTGTTAGCTAATCTCTGTATTTTGTTCTCCAGCCTGCCAAATGAAATAGTGAGATAGAAATCCACATGAATAGAAAAACATAGATTCTAAAGAGCAGAGGGTTCGATAAATCAAGTTTTAAAAAGAGAAACTCACCATGTCAGCTATCGTGAGCTCTTTGGCTCAACCTGCTCACAACCATACAAAACTGTTCAACAAACAAAAATTATCATTTTCCATTTAATAGATTCCCCACAAATTAGAGAACAACTAAATGCTTTACTCTAAGCCAGAAAAAGCTAAAATCCACTTATCTCACCTGATTGGCAGTTTCTCCTTCCACTAAATGTGTAGCAGATTTCTTTTGTGCCTTAAGTTGGAACATAAGGATAATTGACACAGTATGTCCAAGCTAACACAAAACATGCACACAAATTTCCCAACAACTCAAAACAAAATTGCTGACATTAAAATCATATTACAGAATTGTCACACCATCACAATTCAGCTCAGGAACATCAGATTATACAGTATTATTCTTCCAAGACTCCATAAACTGTCATTTGAACCACAAAATCCTAAACAAGATGGATATAAACATTTCCTTGATGACCAACAGTAGGTAAATAAACTGATTCTTTATGTTGTAACAATGTGAGTTTGTGTATTTATATTGAAACAGTCACACAGATAGAGACAGACAGCCATGGAGAAAGACACACACCACAATCCACATCTGGAAACAGAGAGAGATGGAGCTCCAAAGACATTTGTGTATTTGATAGGGGGCAAGTTGAACCAACAATGCAATCTAAAAACCAGAGCTTAATAATATATTTCTTTATCAGACTTATTCCCATAGATAAGGTGTTGGAGCATTCCAGACACAATCACATATTTCAAAAATGTTCAGAAGAGAAAGAGTTACAAAAAAAAAGGAAAAACAGAAGTGAAGGGAGGGAACACAGAAAGAAAGGCGGAATGGGTTGGAGAGATTTTTATTCACATGGTGGTGAACACATGGTGTTACTATCTACATCAACCCTTTAAACACTGACATCAATTTACACAAGCACACAGACACTCAAACACACATCTGCTAGAGTCTGGCGGAAACTCTGATTAAAATGGACATTTGTTTATCTTTTGTGTATTTGTGCAGAAAACCCACAGGCTTGCTGATGAGAGAATGGGGCAGATGTGAGGTTATGGAGATAGAGGAAATGATAGACAGTCTAGAGATAATGCTTCAAAATGAATTTTTTTCATTGTTTCTTGTGTGTGTGTGTGTGTGTGTGTGTGTGTGTGTGTGTGTGTGTGTGTGTGTGTGTGTGTGTGTGTGTGTGTGTGTGTTCTCTTGTGGATAGAACAGGTTTGCATTTATTTAAAAAAACAAAATGCATTAAGCACATGCACATCTGGAGCTCTACACCTTCATGGAAGTGTTAAGATAATTTATTCATGATACATTTGCAACATTACAGACAAATAAGTCACAGGGTCACAACCTGACACAGCTTGAAATTTGCCTTGATCCCAATCAGTGACTAAAACAAGCTTCAGTGCAAAATCACGCAGTCGAACGAGCTGTACACACACTGTGTGACATCCATGGCGAGAGAGGATGTGGCAGCTTGATTACTTTGCTCCTAGCTTGACATCGCTTTCGGTTAATCCATCCGACACCCCAACCATGCAGCTATTCCTGTTCAAACGTCAGCCTCCTTCTATTACTATCTGGCAATAGCTGCAGTTCTACCTGTGAAGGAACAAACAGCTGCCCACGCTCCCCCAATTACACACCAGTCGCCTGAGTGCACTGGGCTAATGTGAACTGCTACGCTAATGTAAAGTGCAGGTGATAATTGGACTGCTAATATTGGCATTAAGGCCCTATGCAGGAACATAGATGGTCATTTTGGGTGTTTTTCCAGGGTCTTTATGTGTAAAATGAACTTCACTGGCCATACCAGGTGAGTCATTCACCACGATTAAGCGAATATGCGATCTTGATTTCAAGACAAATATTTTCATTTTATTATAATAAGTGGGAAGATAAATGACATTAATATTTGATGAAGTTATTATTTGTAGCTACAACAATCAACCATAAAATAAAAACCACTGGCAGGTGACAACCCCCAAAAAGTTGGGACCCTTTGTAAAATGTAAATAAATTAAAAAATTAAAAAAACACAATAGAAAAGAGAAAACATAGCAAATGTTTAAACATACTATTGGAATCTTACCATTTTTAGGAAAACAATGTAATTTTGAATTTGATGCCTGCAACATATCTTAGGTGGCATTGCATTAAAAACATGCAACATTCTGTTCTGGAAATCACTGAATGGGCTCTAAAACACCTCCAGAAATCATTGTTTGTGAACACACTTCACTGTGTCATCCATAAATGCAGGTTAAAGCTTTATCATGCAAAAAAAAGCCATATGTGAACATGATATGGAAACACCACCATCTTATCTGAACCAAAACTCATTTTAAATGAACTGACGTTTAAAACTGTTCTGTGATCAGACGAATCAAAAATTTTAATGGAAACCATGGACACTGTGTCCTATGGAATAAAGATGAGTGGGACCATCTGGCATGTTATCAGAGGTCAGTTCAAAAGTCTACATCTCTGATGGTTTGAGAGCACATTAGTGCCTATAGAACAGGCAGCTTGCACATCTGGAAAGGCCACAAATGGTGAAAGGGTTTACAGCAACACTGTTTCCATCCCCTTTCAGGGAAAGCATTTCAGACATCAAATTCAAAATGACCTTATTTTTTATTTAAAATGTTACATTTACTCAGTTTAAACATTTATGTTTTCAGATATGTTTTATATGCACCAAGGAAAGTTTAGTGGTTAAGATGTTGATTTTTATAAATATGACTAAGTTTTATTTGCTCTGTTGCTCTGGATAAGGGCATCTGCCAGATTCTCTGCATGTAAATTGTACTAGATGGGAAAATGTGCTAATTTGTGATGGCTTGATGGGTGGAATGACTAGATCTCTTTCCTCTGTATTACTCTGTAGTCTAGATTTGTAGAATTTTTGTTAAAAGTGCAGATGTTGATCGCTAATACAAGAAATACACGACGAACACAAGAACCCATATCCTGAGCAAACTATGAAAAACTAGAGCCATAGAAAGACAGAGTTGGACAAAAAATTCAAGGTGAGGCTATGTACATGTCCTAATTATCAATGAATGTGAATTGGGGGGAAAGATCATGTGACATGGTGAAGGGACTGATGGGAAGTGCAGTCCCTAAGTATGAGAAATAAGTGAAATGAGACAAGGTAAAGGGATGGCCCAGCCTTGCTATTTGTCACCTGGATTTCAGTACTTTTTTGTCTCTTTAAATACAAACAGATTAAAGTTGTGTTGAAGCAAAATTAGTCTCTAAGTCTGCTCCTTTGCTGCGTAGAGATCTGTAAACAGATCAATTCTGCCCTCTTGCAGAGCGCAGACAGAAAAGAATACGCATAGCCAACACTATAAATCAGCTTTCATTTCAGAATCGGCATGGTTACTGCACAATGCAACAAAGCATGTGAGCTTATGTAATAAAGAGTAGCAACAAACATGCTACAATGTGTTCAAAAAGTCCCTCTGCAGTGACCGCATAGAGTAAGTTATGGGAAGATATTAATTTAAAGAAACTCATTATTATTCTCCCGCATGTATTTATTTATTAATTAAATCCCGCACAGTAGCACGATGTGGTATTATTGTCTCAGGAAAAGCTCCTGGAAATTTTCCACGTGCGTTTAGCTCCAGCATTAAAAAAAGCTTTGCTCCACTACCTTCTCTATTCAGCCACTGCAGAGGGACTTTTTGAACTCACTATACAAACACGAAATGCCAACATGGCTGCTGTTGTGCATAACTCATAACAGGAGTCTAAGGAGTAACAGGTGGGTTTGTCAAAGTGTGTGAGTTATATAAAAAAAAAGCTAAAAAATAAACTAGCTTTAAACTCATGGAACAGAGCTAAAACCTCAAAGGCATGTTCTATCAATGGTAAAGATGAAACCACAGAGCTTTGAACTTCTTTAAATGCCTATTCAGAGCATATCACAAAATCTATACTTCTGACTATGGTTAAGGGCTAGAAACTTTATGGAAAACTAGACTCCAACTTGCTGCACATTCCAATGTGTGTGTATTGATTCATTCATTCATCTTCAGTAATTGTTTTATCCTAGTCTGGGTTGCAGTGTAGCTGGAGAACTCTAGGCATAATATATTTCTCTTTATAGTATAAAGAGAAAAGCACTTGCTAACTTTATTTCTCTAATGCTGAGATAAAGCACAAGAAAGTAATTTATGAAAAAAAAATGGCTTTAATCTTCAGCAATGAGAAATTGATACTGAACTTGAACTGAGTTTCCATTAACAGGAAAATGACAATGAACTACAGCAGGTATCATCATGTATTGTATAGAGCAGGGGTGGCCAACCCGCGGCTCGCGAGCCGCATGCGGCTCTTACGTTCATATCGAAGTTTGTGTTTGTTTGGTTTTTTAATGTGCGTGTTCGCTTCGCTTGAGTTCAATACGGTATTTTAAGACTTAAATGAGCTTGCCCCTACTGGGAAACTTTGCGGTACATCAGACGAAACACAATTGTAATGACGCAATAAAAAAGCGCAGCCAGCACACGGTTATCTGGATAAGAGCAACATGTCTGCGCTGTGCGAATAGCGATTTGCTAAACATGCAGTGCTAAAATTTTAAAAGGGGGTGTATCTGCAAAGAGTTTCTCCAAATCGGGTTTAATGTATCACCTGAAATCCAAACATCCCGATTGCCATTCTAAATATGAGAAGAACGCGGCGCAGAAAAGTAAAGTCAATCCGAGCATGCGCACTCCGTCTGTAGCGAATGTATTTGAAAAGGAAGGAAAGTTTTCCAGTGATGGTGCCAAGGCAAAAGGCATAAAACAATCAATTATGGGTTTCATTGACTTTTGAATTGAATTTTCATTTCAGTGCATCCCTTAAATATTATCGTTGGTGTGGCCCTCTGACACAATTCAGGTTTCTCATGTGGCCCCTTGTAAAAATTAATTGCCCACCCCTGCGGTATATTCATCTCACGCGCATGCGCATTTGACGAAAATACCGTATTGAACTCAAGCGAAGTGAACACGCACATAAAAAAAAAAACACAAACAAAGTCTGTGTTTTCTACCCTGAAACAGGTGAAATCAGAGCATCGATCTGTTCTGTTTGACACCCATGTGAAAGAATTGCTTCAAATGGCAACAACGGAATACGAGGCAGATTTGAAGGGGATTGTTCAAGGCAAGAAATGCCAAAAGTCCCACTAAGTAACATGCATAGTAAAAGAAAAACGCTATTGTAAATTATTATATTTTTGTTTGTAGGCTTGGTTAAACTAAGAGTTTGTGTGTGTGAGGCAGTGCAGTGTTCGAAATGACTGTCCTGTGGTCTTAGAACTGTAGGAGTCAATTTCTGTCATTATGTTGGTGTGTGACATTTACAATAAATCTGGCTGAGCAGAGGTGTGTGTGTGTGTGTGTGTGTGTGTGTGTAAGAGGAAGGGATGGGTGATGTTCATGTGTGCCCATGTGTATGATGTGGCTCTTTGCGGTAACACAGTAAAAAATGTGGTCTCTGACTGGTTGGCCACCCCTGGTATATGGCTTAGACCTATTCTCAATTAAAAAAATTTCAACTTTCAACTTTCAAATCATACTAAATCTGCAAAAGAAAAAAAGTATTAAAAATCAATATGGTTACAAATTTCAGAACAAACTGAAATGTGTAACTACATACAAGTGATACTATTAGCCATATTTATGCATATACATACTGTGTATAGATTATAGTTTATATTTTGCATAAGGTTTAAACCAATACAAAGTCAGAACAAAGTCAAAAGCTTTTTTTTTTACTTGATATACACTTCTTACAGACTGACTGTGCTATCTTCAAACACTAGGCATTAGCAATACTTCACAATGGACTGTACTTACAGCAAACAAAGGTTTCAAATTCACTATATGGACAAAAGCATTGGGACACCTAACTTTTCCAGCCATGTGTGATTCTTTACCAAACTGTTGCCACAAAACTGGGGGGCACATAATTCTAGAGGATGTCTCTGGATGTAAGAGCATAATATTTTCAGATCACTTGAACTAGAAGTCCCAAACTTGTTCCAGGATGACAGTGCTCCTTTGCACAATACAATGAAGATATGGTTTACATGTTTTGGAGTTGAACATCTTGAGTGGCCTAGAGCTCTGACCTCAACCTGAATAAACAGGCCTCCACATTCTATGCAAGTCCCTGACTTTACAATTACCAATGTGCCAAATGTGGCTGGATGAGCAAAATCTCTAAAAACCACACTCCAATATCTAGTGGAACATCTTCCCCGAAAAGGAGGTTCATCATAACAGCAAACGGCGAGTAAATATAGAATGTGATGTTCAAAAAGCACATACAAATCGTCAGTTGTCCATAACGAGTATTGTTTTAAAGATGTAAAATTAGTACAGGTTTGATAAGTCAGATTAAATGTTTATGTAAAATGTAGATTGACTCTGTACTGGAAACAGAAATAAACTAATCAAATCAGAAGACTCAGTGTGTGTATATAGCTTCCTGTACATAAGTACTGTTTTAAGATGTTATGTATGTGAGGCCAACACAAAATTAACAGAACAGTCAATAGAGTACTGAATTAATCATCCCTGTTTCATAATTTGGCTTCATTGCTTTCTTTTCTTTTGGATTATTATAATTAAAAATTGCGTAAGTAGAGAGGATGTGGGAGTCTGGCTATAGAAAAAAAAAATAATTACATTTTATTTTGCTCAAATAACAAAATGATTTTAAAACAAATTTGTTCATTTTGCTGATTGATATTCAACAATCCAAGTCACTAAAATGTTCTTATCTTTTCATCACTACTACGTGTGTTTGTGGGAACAATCTAAATCTCTGCTGTCTTTAGCTATTAGAACTGAAGAAGATGAATACTTTTAAGATGAGCATCAGCAAAACAGTGAGGAGTGAGAATGTAAAAAGGTTAAAGAAAAATGAAGGTGCGTGTCGAACAGCAGTTCAGTTTTAAACAAGAGGACCCACACAGTCAGACGTTTATGTCTAACACATGTTGAGCAGCAGTTCTTGTAAGAGCAGTTTTAATTGGGATTGTTCAACTTACTTGAGGAATATACTTTTTGAATTACATTTCCACCAAGGTTTTTTCTGTGGATGAATATCAAATGGCCTGTTTTTAAACTGTACAGTGCACTTTATAGGGTGAACAAGGCAATTATGTATTTCCCTAGAGAGATCTCATAAAACATCGGTCAAATGCTGCTTTTAAAACAAAAAGAAATTCATTGCGCCTGAGCGGTGCAAGAGAAAAGCATTTCCCCTTTCATCGTGAGGTCACATTATCCATGGCTGGGATCCAAAAAGAGCTTAATTGGTTGTGCTGTCCAGGTGGGAGGGATCTTACAGTATATTCTGTTTGCTGTCAATCACAAAGACAATCATAGTTGTCTGTGAGTTTGTGTACTGTATGTGTACAGTACAGACAGTGAGTAGACAGTGAGACATGAGTAGCAATTGGAAAAGAAAATGTGGTTGGCTGGTTTCCAATGTTACAATGATGCAGGTGATAGCCTTCAATTCTACAGTCTGTCATGTGATTCAGCAGAGCTGACTGAGGCATGAGAATTTGAAAAAATGTTGGGAAAAGTAATCTAATGCCATTTAATGAAATATTATTCTGCTAAAAGATGGTAAAAAATACATATTTACCAGCAGTCATAATTATTATTGTTAATGTATGTGTATGTTTAATGAAAAGCAGTGGTGTTTAAGCGAATAACTAAAGGGGTGTGTGTGTGTGTGTGTGTGTGTGTGTGTGTGTGTGTGTGTGTGTGTGTGTGTGTGTGTGTGTGTGTGTATATGTGTATACCCCTGCTGTAAATACACAATGCAAGAAACAAATACACAATGCATTAAGAAACAAGTTGAGCCAGTTCAAGTAAGAGAGGCCACCCACACTCACACACACACACACACACACACACACACATATATAAACAGGCACGCATATGTATTTATTTAAACAATGACAAACATATAAACACAAACAAGCATATACACCCAATTCACCTGAACATCATTTTTTTCCCACTAAACATACATTTACACCCACACAGCCTCACATACCCACACACACATTACCCAGCCAATAACAATGGAACATCTCAGAGGCTATGCAACAAAAACTGGAATTCTGGAGGGACAAGTAACAACAGTCAACAGTTCTTGGAAAATATAATTTGCAGTCGTCTGATTGTGGTTCATGCTGATCGGGACACAGCATGAGCAATTTTCCTCTAAACAAAGAACAAAAAGTTCATATAAAAGCACATGCACACACAACGTGTACAGACAAACAGACATAACACAGCAACGATCCTTTCAGCACCACTGCCCTCCGATTCACCCATGGGCCTGTAACCCATAGCAACACACACACGCAAACACATACTCTCACGTAACACACACATCATACAATGAGAAATTTTAGCCTCTAAATAGATTTAATTTTAATATATTTTAGACTTAAGTGCATATATTATAATATTAAATCGTTCACAGCATCAAATACACATAAGCATGCACACGAACGCACACATATATCTAGAAAATAAAAAGCCAGAGGATCCTCAATGTCCTTGGACATAAAAGCTAGCTCAGGGACGCAAAAAGGGTGGCATTCAATTACAAGAGAAAGAGGTTATTTTTAGGGAAAGAAATAGTGAAAACAATGTCAGAGAAAAGAAAAGAAAAGAAAAGAAAAGAAAAGAGAGGGGGACAGCAAATGTGAGTGAGGGTAAAAAAGGGATAAAGAGAGTGAAAGAAAGCACACTTGAAGTGGAAATCTATAGACCATGTCTGTGTCCTGTCACATCGGATCAAGGGGTAGCAACTGACGGCTCAATGCGAACGCTATGAGTTTCACCATGAGATTAAGGAGAGAGACAGAGTAGCTCTAGCTCCTGTGGGTCATTCCTGTTGCCCTTGCTCACTCTGTAAACAAAAATTGGGTTGAAGTTTGAACGCTATATTTTTCTCACCTCGACTATGAGACGTGTTGCCTGTGGCCCCGCTTGCTGCAACTGCCATTTTACACATATCTATACAGCTCGGTGCCACAGATAAGACCTTCACACAACGCACAGCACTAAATTATATGACCGGTTCATGCTGTCAGCTTCAAGCCCAGAGCCTGATCCTGTAGCAACCTAGCAATTCACACTGGCCGGCGCTCAACACAGCCACTTAAGAGAACATTTCACTTGAAATCAGATCTCCTGGGCTCACCATTACCTGAAGCTGAAAGGCTTTGCTGACGTGCTTTTCCACACATCACAGGAAACCTGTGACATACAGAAGCTGTGCTGTACACAGCAACATTAACATTGTTAATGCCTCATGTGCTGTACACATGTTAATGCCTCATGTGTACAGCACATGAGGCATTAACATAGTTATGGCCTTTTCAGTATGCTGGGGTTTTTTTTTTCAGCTTTGGATCTACCTCAGTCTTCCTTTTTTCCATCAGCTATAATTAAGTATTCTGGCAAATCACAAGCATTTAAAAGGTTTTTTGTAGTTATATGTGAAAATAATTATTGCTAAATAGATATTAGCAGCATATAGCATGTTTTCACATCATTCAGGAAAAAGACAGGTGAAAAGAACAGCATACGTTGTTCAGGAATATGAAAGTAATGACGTGGATGTGATAAAATACGTTATAGGAAAAGAGATAAAGCCAAATGAAGAAAAGTAAAGAGAGATCAAAATGCCATGGGCTCCAGCTGGGATCTCGTTGGTAAATGAATGTCAACTCCAGAAGAGCATGTTCATCGCTATAGGGAGTCAGAAGCACAGGTAATTTTCCATCTCTACATCACTGACTCACACAGGGAGACTAAAACAACAGAATGTCATTCCTAACTTTTAGATTCGCAGTTGTCTTTTGCATATGTTTTTCCTGTGTAACTGGTCAGTGATATGTTCTTGCCAATCATTTTCACATCAGCAGATTTGTGCTAATGTTCTCAATGCTAACAATCACACTTTTGGTCATAGGAACAGACAGGCATGTGTATCAAATAATATTTTTCCCCTAATTTTGTTGAAACTCCCTCACTAAACAACTTTTCCCTCTAACAAGATAGCTACCAACTGAGCAATCAAGGAACAAAAGTGTGCTTCCTCAGAGACAGGAGAAGCAAACCATAATATCATTGTATCATGAGCTCACAGACAGACACAACAGGCTAGAGTCACTCTGACTGACAGGTGAGTGAGAGAAAGAATGGCATCCCAACCCCAAGAGAACACAGCCAGTTTTGCTGTCTAGAATCCTGGCCACAGATTTCTATGGCATCGATGTCATTCAATGTGAATGTTTTTTTCTGTATCACCACTCAGAGCCAAGATTATTTTTTATTCATATTCAAACCAGGTTAATGCTATGGACAAAACAATGTGTGCATAAAATCTTTTGACTCATCGCAGTGAGACACTAAGTTTCATGAAGGAAGTAATGTGATTGTAAACAGGTGCCTGTGACTAATATCAGGTCATGTGATGAGATTGTATCCTGAGAATCATGGGAGTTTTAGCTTTCAACTTTGGGCGGTGAGTCTTTCAGTGGGCATTAAACACGACAGCTACAAAAAAAAAGTTTTCAAATGATGAAAAAAGGTTTTTTAAATCGCAGAAAAAGGAAATATCTGACATTTTAATAACGGTGAATAAATTATTAATGTAAATACTCAGACAGGTTGAACAAATGTGGTTGGAATCCCAAAACTATTAACTAATGAAAGACATCTCCCATCTCATTTCAGGTCGAACTGGTTTTATTCCACGTTCGCACAAGAGCATACATACACACCCACATACAGACTTGTATGGAGAGATTCCAGACATTCTCAACATGAGTGTGAAACTGCCAGCCCTGAAAGTCCCCTCTCTGTCTTCAGGTTGTGAAATGTTCTCCCTATCACTCTTTCTCCTCCACCTCTCTCGTTTTTCTTTAATCCCTGGCTCTGGCATTAGAGCTGTCACACAGTGTTCTCCTGTCACAGCAGATAAGTCGTCTCGGCATCTCTGCATCTCAATGCATCTCAGTGCACATAGCAGTTTAAAACCAGTGAACGTGTCGGCCACAGCATCAAGCCGTCAACCTGTACTGGTTTATATAGAGTGCCCAAGAGATCAATTTGATTCATTAGGGACCAAATATACAATGCAGGAATGTTTAAAGATTCAAGTATAATAACTTGTATGTATATTTGTAAATTGCATGTTATTAGTTTGGAAGATGTAGAAGATGGGACGTAGGTAAAGTAATGTACATGTAGCAGTGCTTCTTTTTCATCCAAATGTTATGCAATGTAGGTCTCTAAATAGGCCAAAAGTGTTTTTTCTACCTTTCAATGCTTTATAGGCTATTTCCTTTTACTAATGGATTACTCTAATCTTAATTAATTTATATATACACACACCTAACCCAAAATTTAAGTAAAGTTAAGATAAAATGCACCAACATAAAATATGTTAATAAGGTCTTGTGTTATTGTAAGACACCTGAACAGCTTCAGAACACACTGTCACAAATCTCAAAAAAATAAAAAAAATGCACAACGCACAATGAGCACCAGTTTACCAAAGATTAATTTTAGTGCAGTTCATGTTTTATTAAAGAATGTTGTCTATCATAACAGTCCAACATCTCCCTTAGTATATCTGGGTCAAGATTTGGTGACTGTGAAGGTCGTAGTATATGATTTACATCATTTTCATTCTCATCAAATTCTAATTCAAATTCAATGAGTTCTCATGCTGTGTGCATGTGGAAATTATCATTCTGAAAGCGACCAATCTCATAAGGATAGAAATGTTTTATGACAGATTGAACTTGGTTTCAACTAACTCCTCTGTCCTTTATAAGAACTGAATGAACTCAAGGCATGCGAAATGCCTCCCACAGCAAAACACAGCAAACCTTATACATACACAAGTTTAGAGTTAAAGTAGAGTGCTCGCCTGTAATAAAGATTTACGTCCAATCACGGGGTCATGATAAACGACCTTTGACTATTGAAACTTTGGACAATTTGTACAATTCAAATGCATTTATACAATTATTCATCAAATCTAATATCAGAATCGGAAGATACATTTATTGACATCCTTATGGTTAGTAAAACTAAGTAGTTTTTGATCGTCTGGTCAGTGGCAGTTTTTTGTGATGCAATCTAATGCAACACGAGATGTTATTTGGCCAGGATGAGCCCCTCTGGGCCTGATTAAACAGATAGATTTTCTGGCAATACCAGATGAAATTTCTGATGAAAGCGCACCGCATGACATAACTGGAGCGCACTGATAGGCTTTTACTGCAACCTATTCCGAGTGAGGTGTTTACAGCCTGTCCAACATATCCCTTAAGAATGTGCATCTGTCGTTGCATGCAGCCACGGCAGCTACTACATTAGCTAGGCCATACAGTCATTTCACTGATTCAGAAATGGATAATATGTAAAACCTCCATAAAAACACCCATTTATATTTATGACTCTAACATTGTATCGGTCTTGTGTTTAGTAGAAGCACTTAACATTAGAACATAAACACTAGCACATTATTTTTATAAAGTGTATAATATTTAGTAAAGTGTATAATATTTTATATAGTAAAGTATAAAAGTTTTACATTATAATTAACAATAGTACTATATAACTAATATATAAACTAATAGTACTTAAAACCTGATAACTGATTGTTAAACAACCCCTCTGCTATTTTAGCAGCCCCAGTCACGTCCCACCTCATGAAGATTGTGGACCTTTAAAGAAGTAGATGCTGACCCCACAAACATCCTGAACCATCTAAAGACATACCAGTGCCATTTGGATCCCACTTCATGTGGAGTTTGGACACTGAACCTCCTGTAGTGTTTAAAGGCTCTGGCATGGAGAAGCTGGTGTTGGATCTGTGATAATCGCAAATTTTATGAGTTGCTCAGTAGCTCCTAGTTTTATAACCACAAGTAAAAGACTGTAGAAATAACATTACTCATAATCTTAGATTCCAGTGCTCATGTTAGTTCTTACTCTCCAGTGTTCTGTATATTTTAAAGACTATAATCACACTCTTGATGTCACCCAAAAGAGGATGGGTTCCCCTTCTGAGTCTGGTTCCTCTCAAGGTTTCTTCCTCATAACATCTAAGGGAGTTTTTCCTTGCCACAGTCGCCATGGCTGCTCATTAGGGATTAATGCACATCATTCACCTTAACTGTTAAATTCTTTATAACTGCTTTGAGACAATGTCTGTTGTTAAAAGCGCTATAAAGATAAACTTGACTTGACGACTATTTTATAATTCAGCAAATCTGTTGCTATGTTTTGTATTCATATCTCAACACTTCAGTATGTACATTTTCCTCTGGTGTATAATATGGTCTGGAATGTTTAGTCCTTAATTTTGCTTGAAGTTTTATACAAAAATGACTCATTTATTCTTCACATATTTAAATAAATATATAGACTAATTAAGCAATTTGTTGAGAACACCTGTACACCTATTCTTTCAGGCAATTATCTAATCAGCCAAATGTGTAGCAGCAGTGCAATCCATAAAATTGTGCAGATACAACAGCTTCTGATAATGTTCACATCAACCACCAGAATGAGGAAAACATGTGATTTCAGTGAACTTGATCATGTCATGATTGTCAGTGACAAAATAGTTCTAGAACTGATAATATTCTGGGATTTTCATATACAACATTTTCTAGAGTTTATACAGAATAGTGCACTAAAGGAAAAAAAAACACTGGAAGTTCTGCAGACAGAGACACTTTGTTACTGAGAGAGTTTAACAGAGAATGGTTTAAGTTGACAGAAAGTCTACAGTAACTCGGATAACCAACTGTATAATTGCGGTCAGCAGAAAAGCATCTAAGACTGTACAACATGTCAAATTTAAAGGTAGATGGGCTACAACAGCAGAAGACCACATCAGGTTTCACTTCTACCAACTAAGAACAAAATGCTGAGGCTGCAGTAAGCACAGAGTCACCAATACTGGAAAACTAATGAATGGAAAAAAGTAGCCTAGTCTGATGCATCTCAAATTCTGCTGAGGCACACAGATAGAAGAGTCAGAATTTGGCACCAACAGTATGAATCCATGGCCATAATCTACCTTGTTTCAACAACCCAGACTGGTGGAGGTTTTGTAATGGTGTGGGGAATGTTTCCTTAGCACACGTTGGGCTTTTTAAAACCAATCAATACTTGAAAGAGAGACACTACAGTGGCAGCTTGGTGTTTGCTAGGATTTGATTACATGAGATTTTGATCAAAAGTCCAACATTTTAACCACTGAGCTACCACTTACTCATCCATCTGAAAATCTTTGAGATGTGGTAGAACAGGAGATTTTGCAGTATGAAAATGCACTTGATAAAGTGTGATGAAATCTTGTCTTTATGGACCAGAATCTCAAAGGAATGTTTCCAACACCTTGTGTAGTCCATGCTAGGAGAGATGAGGCTGTTTTGAGAGCAAAGGGAGACCCAGCATTAGTATAGTGTTCCTAATAAAGTGCTCAGTGTGCATTTATCTCTACTACAATACAGTCTCTATCTCTGTCTAACACAGCAGTCATCCGGATTAGATTAGGACAGGAGGGATCCAGGATGTCAGCAATATTAGGGTTACATAACACACAATAATCCTCAGGCTATATAGGCATGTGCACATGAACATGTGTATGTGAGGCTGTGTGTATGTGTTTTGTGTGCGATGGAAAAATACTAGTAATTCTTTCCCAACCAGCACTAATAGGTGCTCAATTTAAAGCAGTGTCTGTGTAAACATGATATCTGATTGACTGGCTCATGGTGTATTTACTCTGACTATTATATGTAATTAGAATCGTGTGTGTTATGTAGTAAACTGGCATATATTTGAATAAGCTATCTAAGCGTACACATGACACACGCATTAAGTGCACGTTTTTGCGTCGCATATGAGATGCCGAGGGACACCCACGTTAGATGCCAGAAACCAGCACAAAAAAGGTTGAGAAATGAAAAGTGCTTTGATTACATATTCCATTCACCGGAATATGAACTAAACCTTGGGAATTAGTGACTGCCAATTGTGCACATAATTTGGCCTGCCTCCTAAAACCAGGTGTAAATTATGACCATGTGTGGGGCTTTGAGCTTTATAGGCAGAATCAAAGTACTTTTAAAAAGCCAGTGTGGGTTTTTATTCATTCTCATAGCTTTTTTTATATTATATGACACAATGTGCAGTAATAAAAGGCCATTTTAGGGCTATTTAGGGGACTACAGTATGTCTTTTTTATTGCTGCTTGACAATTTGACTGCTTTCTTCAAGAAACGCTGGCATCCTTCATCATAACACATACATTAGGAACACACATGTCAGTTTTCCTCTCATCTAACAAGTAATTCAACACATTACAGGACATTTTTGTTTTCTTTCTTAAAATTCAGTCAATCATTAGAAAAAATAAAAAAAATATATAAAAATTTTACACAAAGGAGCGACATTATTTGGGTACAAAATGGCTTTTTTATTATTATTATTATTATTAAAACCAATTAGTAATCAATAACAATAACCGTATTGATGTGCTTTATACCTTAATTAGAAGCCAGAATCAACAAATTAGCATTTTTTTCTTTATTCCACAGGTTTTTGTCAGTGCGATGCCAACTTTACCTCGACTTCTAGCATTTGGTAAGCATCGCAGACACCGTTTGTGTCATGAGCTATAGTCTTAATTTCAGTGTGAGCTCATTTATCCCTGAGTGTGATAGAATACAGTAATGCTTCTCCTGTTTCTCTGAGCTCCAAATGTATTCATTGTAGAAGACTGTTTGAAAATATAATATTCAACACACACACACACACAATCCTCACATGGTATTTGAAAGTGATGGCGACTGTTTAGAGAGCCCAGCTCCTGTCCAGTCATGGTGGTGCATAAATAAGCAGAGCACTGGGGAAATTAGAGGAAACCGCAGGGATTGGTCTGGCATCATGCCTGTTGCTGTGCCAACCACAATAATAAGCCATACCATCTATCTCTCACATAAACATACGCACTGGGATACACCATATTATTATGATTCTAATTCTAGGATTGTGTTTTTGTGTAATGGCCAATTTTGTGTTAATTTCTTAATATACCTGCTGTCATTATAATAAAATCCCAGAAGTAAAGCTAAATTGTAAATATTGAGTGTTCGGGTTGGCTTACAATAGGTTTCGGATGAGCGGGCCAAGATAATATTAGAAAGCAGTAAAGAAAAGAAAAGCAATAAAAAAAATTAAATGACTGGGTGAGATTTTTTTTGTTTGTTTGTTTACAAGACCATAAACCACAAGTAAACCACAAGTATCCATAAAATAAACTACAAAAACTGTCCAACCTTCCAGCACTTCATCTAATCTTTTCATCAGTCAATCTGCCCTGTCAAGGTCTTTTTTTTATATCTACATAACATATCATTCTCTTCATCTCTGGCCAATGAATAGATCAGAAACAAATTGTTTGCTTCCTAATAAATGCTGTAAAATATACATAGAGCTATATCCCCAAACCTCTACACTGTGAAGTGTCAGGTTATTTAAATAGCCTCTTATTATAATTCACAGTATTGCAAGGCAGTGTTGTCTCATTCTTCAGCACTTAAAGACAGCCTCAGGGACAGGTACACAAATTAGACAATCATGTGCACTAAGCTTATAATATTGTCAAACACTGTGGTTTTTACAGTATTATAACATTTTCCAGCCTGCAATATTACGAAGAGAAAACTCTGAATCAAATTAAATAAATCTTTCTTACTAAGGAATTCTCATAGTAAATGCTGTTATAATTATAAACATCAGGGACATCAAGAAATGCTTAACATAAACACTAAACTTAAGCTATGTATTACATTTCCAATTTTACAAATTAATGAATATATTTTTTATCTATTTAATATTTATGTGGAGTAGTTTGTGAATAATAATGGTTGCTATAGAGACAATAATATATTAAAAGAGCACATATACAGTACAGTATAATATATATTTTCTTTGCCATGAGGTGCCATGTTGGACATCCAGTGGTCAGTATAAAAGATTTTATTATACAAGATACATACATTTGTGTGGTCCTGTCAAGCAGACAAAAACATGAACATGATGAATAGGACATGTGACTTTACATGGTTAAGCGATGTACAGCTGTTATTACAGACTATTAGGTTGTAATCACCTTTGTTGCCAGATATTTTAAAAATAATGGCTGTATGTTGAGTTATTTTATATTGCTATACAAGCTGCACATTGAATACTCTAAAGTTGATCATTTCTAAATTATATTATGTACTCACTTTTGTGAGATACTGTAAAATAAAGAATATACAATATAATCCTGACACAAAAAACTGCTTGCCAGCTTATAGTCATCTATTTTGATTATATAGATGACTATAAGCTGGCAAACAGTTTTTTGTGTCAGGATTATATTGTATATTCTATATATTGTATATTCTATTATATTGTATATTATTGTCTCTATAGCAACCATTATTATTCACAAACTACTCCACATAAATATTAAATAGATAAAAAATATATTAAAACAAATCCAGTTTCAGCACTCTGTTAGCATCAGAAAAAAAGAAAAGAAAAGGAAAGGGAAAAAAAAGGGGAAAAATAACTGTACAGTTTCTGTCATCGAAAAGTCTTCAAGACATAAATGTTTATGCTTTAATGAATGAAGCGGCATTTTATTTGTCTTAATATCTTATAGAGAAAGTAATGAAGAGCGGCCAACTGTTGATGAAACAACAGTTTGTAGCTGCTGCATACATAACAAATGTAAATATAAATGTATAAAAAGTGAGATGCGATGTTTTTATAAATAAAGAAATTTAGTAATTGCCCAATTACAGTAGTATAAGATAAATGAAACTGGTTGCAGTGGTATCAGTAACTCCATTTCATGCCAAGCCACAACATCCTGTCACTTAAAATGTTCCTTTGTCCTTTTTTAAAGTGTTTTTTTACATACGTGAACAATATTACTACAACGATAAAACTAAATGTTCATTTAACAACGTGTCCCAGGGATATTTTTGAGCAGTGATTAATGGCCCTAAGATTAAAAGATAAAAAGCCTAGCTCTATAACTTCACTGCTATTTAATCAATGATCAGGGCTAATCTGTATGGGAAACATTCCTCCAGGGTTCAAGACAAAATTGAGAATGGGAAACAGGGAGGGGGGAATTGGGGGGCAATCACTGTCAATCACTGAAAAATCTAACCAAATGCCAAAGCCTCTGTCTATTGTAAAAGACCTTTGTTTTGAAAGAAGTTTTTAGGAAAATGTTTTTTTGCAGTTTTTTGGTCTATTCACGGTGTCTCTTCACAGAAATAAGCAAAGTAGGTTCACTATTTAATCTTACTGATGCAGTATTATATAAATCCAATTCAGCCAGGTATTTCAGTGCACAACGTTCCTCATGCTATCAATACAAATGCAATGCATGAGTCATATTTGTTCAGCTTCTAACTCCCAATATGTGCAAAGCCTTCAACAAGCCAGTTACTATACTGTCAGATGAACTTGTCGGAATGCCATTGACTCAAAAAGAAAGGATTCTTAAATCAAAAGTGAACTGAGGAAGGGGCAGGGAGGTGTATGGCAAGAGAAAAAATTACAAAATTTAACAAGGAGGACAAAAGGAACACTAATAAATATAGTAAAGTGAAGACAGAGAATGAGCCAAATTCAGGAACAGAGGACAAATGTCAGCTTCTGATGCTACAGAAATGAATAGACATATACAGTACATATATTTGAACTCTAATGGCAAATACAAATGCTTGTAATTGCTGGTGAAATATACTGTAATGTTTTTAGGTTATTTGTTATATTTCTTAAAACAAAACCATATTCCTTATATAATGAGCTGTTGGAAGTTATAACCAAGTTTGCTTTGTCAGACTGGGATCCTGTCTGTTAGCTTTAATTTAAATTGACCACATAGCATGTATTTTTAACAAAGCTGACAATATACTGTAGTTAGCTCCATTATTGGCACTCTTCTGAAAAATGTCAAATATGACAAAAAAAACCCAATGATTGAATTTGCTTCTACTCAAACAACTAAAGAAATTGTTTTGCACATAGTAAAATTATTGACATTCCTTAAAAATACTGTAAAACAAAAACCAAAATGAAACAAAAGTAATGTCTAAAAAGCCCTCTAATTTCTAGAGCCCTCTTGTGGCTTTTGACTATATATTAGGTTGCAAAAAAAATAACTTTTACCATCCATTAGCAACGTGGAATGAAAGAAAGCTTTTAAACCTGGTACTGTTAACCTGGACAGGTAATTGATCTAAAAAAAAACGCACAAGCAGTTAAAATCATGATTAGGCACAAAAAACTAAATTAAAAAATCGCCAAAACGCAAATGTTTCCAAAGTCTGGAACAGTAAGGTGCCAGCATTTCTAACAGGAACATGCATGAAGAAGAAACTTATACCCTAGTGGGATGTTGGTAGATGGGATGGCACCATGGTAACAGCACAAAAAAATAAATCATGTAGTTGTTAAACTAAAAAATATGTTTAGGGTTTGAGAGTAACCAGTTTAGTGTATACTTTTCTATAATCTTACTTTATAGAGGAGTCTAGTTTTAACAGGTGATTAAGATATTAATAACGGGGTAACTTTAGCTGGAGGTCCCCTTAAATGTAGACCAAGCAATTATATGAACAGACCAATATTCGTGCCATCTTGTTTCCTATAGCTTACATGGGTAAAATCACCTACATCAAATTTGCAAAAAGCTAAATAACCAAACAATGTCTTTATCCTTCCAAAAATAAATAGGCTTATCCACTGCTATTTTTTTTTTTTTTGCCATATTTTTTGTTTGTGTTTGGTCTGACCACAGGTTTGGCTGAAACAGCCCAACAGCATAGATTTTAAATGTCTCAAAAAAAAAAAAATCTTAACCAGCTAACCTGTAGATGTCGGCAATTCTGCAGTTGTAAATTAGGCTAAGAGATTATGCATGAGCATACAAATGTCAAACATTAAAGAGGACAGAGGGGGAACTTTACCAAATGTCACTGGACTACTAGCTGTTGTCAAATGTGACCTCAATTGAATTTTTAGCCATGATCACTGGCAGTATATTGTTATTGTATGAGTAAGTCAGGTGTGTCAGAGAAGTATGTGAGGGTGGGGCAGGACATGTATGAGGACAGTGTCACAGTGTGACGGCAGTGAAGTGTGCAGTAGGAACAACAGACTGGTTCAAGGTGGAGGTTGGACTGCATCAGGGATCGGCTCTGAGCCCTTTCCTGTTTGCTGTGGTGATGGACAGGTTGACGGACAAGGTCAGACAGGAGTCTCTGTAGACTATGATGTTTGTGGATGATGATATTGTGATTTGTGGTGGGAGTAGGAAGCAAATTAAGAAGAGCCTGGAGAGGTGGAGGTATGTGCTGGAGAGAAGGGAAATGAAAGGCAGTAGGAGTAACACAGAGTACATGTGTGTGAATGAGAGGGAGGGAAGTGGAGTGGTGCGGTTGCAGGGAGAAGAAGTGGAGAAGGTGGAGGAGTTTAGGTACCTGGGGTCAACAGTGCAAAATAATGGAGAGTGTGTTAGAGAAGTGAAGAAAAGAGTGCAGGCAGGGTGGAGTGGGTGGAGAAGAGTGACAGGAGTGATTTGTGATAGGAGGGTATGAATGAAGAATGAAAGGGAAAGTTTATAGGACTGTGGTGTTGTATGGTTTAGAGACAGTGGCATTGAGTAAAAGACAGGAGGTGGAGCTGGAGGAAGCAGAGCTGAAGATGTGAAGATTCGTTGGGAGTGACGAGGATGGACAGGGTTAGAAACTAGTTAATTAGAGGGGAAAGTGCATGTAGGACGTTTTGGGGACAAAGTGAGAGAGGCCCGATTGAGATGGTTTGGAAATGTGCAGAGAAGGGACATGGGGTATATTGGTAGGAGAATGCTGAGGATAGAGCTAACAAGAAGGAGGAAAAGAGGAATTCCAAAAAGGAGGTTCATGGATGTGGTGAAGGAAGACATGCAGGTAGTGGATTTGATAGAGGCAGATGTAGAGGGCAGAGTAGTATGGAGACAGATGATCCACTGTGGCGACCCCTAATGGGAGTAGCCGAAAGACGAAGAAGATCACTGGCTGCACATGGTGAGAAAAATTCTGACTTTATACAAGAAACTGTACTACTATAGATTACTGACAGCCATGCCATACTGAGATAACATTAGACATGCAAGTCCCACCTTAGGTGTTACATAGGTGTTTATTCTTGTACGTCTAACTACTATTTAAACTGCATAGTAAATGCTGGTCCAGAAGATTTTGGAAGAATAGTTTTGTTCCATTTAAAAAGATTTGTGCAAATTTTTTGGGTGGTAAATTTAGTCAACAAATTGCTTATTTCATTTTAGCTAGAGCGACTTATTTTCAATAGAATTCTTACAATGTTGTAGGTCGCTGCACCAAGCTGAGATCTAGTGACTTGGCGTGTGTGAAACATGGTGTGAAAACAATTGGTGCAGGTACAAGAGGAATAAAATGCTAATGAGTTTGTGCCCCTTAATCAATTTCACAGTGTGCGAACACCTGACAAAAGCATGTGACAAAAAAGGTTTTTTTCCTTTTTTTCATTATGCACTAACTGAGTGGAGCACACTATTTAAAATAAACGTATACTTTATTTTATTTTAATGCTGAAATAACCAGTTTCTGACTTTAGACTTCCAATTTCAGCTAACCCCAAAGAAAGAAATTGCCGACAGACAAATCTGTTGAGCGTGGGGGCCAAGGAACATTGCCAAAAATTTGGACAGTGTCAACGGAATTATTATTATTGTCAAAAACCTTCTCGACAGCAAAAAAACACGATGCTCCATGTTCCACTGCACCATGGCTACTAAAACTATACCCTCTGAATTACTCACAGGCGGTGTGTGTGTGTGTGTGGGGGGGGTCGCTGTCCTCCCCCTTCCCAACAACTAACCATTTGAAAATCATGCGTTTTTTTTTGCACCATGCTGTAGATTTGTTTCCTCGATATATGGACACCTTAGTTTGGGGACTGTGCTAACCTTCACAGCATGGCAATTTTACATGTCACTGTTACACGCCTTACATTCTGTGGCAAAGAATTAACGCTTCTGAGCTTTATTTCCATTTCAAAAGCAGTAATAAAGCAACCCTGTATTTAACTCATATTAGGAAATAACAAAAACAAGACACAGTAATGAATCATGTTAAGGTTATTGCGAACCACATTATCCAATAGACAAAAAAATAGATGTTCATATATATTCTGTGGTTATTTGCAAAGAATATAAAAAACAACAATAAACAGCAATTTAAATGTATATATATATATATATATATATATATATATATATATATATATATATATATATATATATATATATATATATATATATATATATATATATGGGTTACATTTTGAAAAATGGTGGTATACCTGATATTTTGCCTCTGGTGGTCCAGGGGCCACTCTTGTCAGGATTGATAGAATCATTAATTCTGCTAGGTACCAATATATTCCAGACCAAACACTGGTTAAATGGCTTTTTCAATAAAATAATGAGCTGAAATATACAACAGAATTAATACTGAAATGGTTGATTCATTGTTATGCAATGGCCATTGCTGTCTCTAGATTGAAGCCTGCTGTAAACCTGTGGTCTGAGCTGAACAGGGAATTCCACATGCGCAAAATAACCTAGAAATATAAAGGAGCTTGAAATGTTCAGCTTTAAATATTTATTAGAATATTCATTTTATATAAAAAAAAAGTTTAGCTTATTTTCATAAAATGTGGTGAAAATGTATATAGCTACTGTCAAAAGCTACAGTGCTACAGAAATGCAATGTGTTATGTGTATATGAATCAATAAGCAAAAAAATTGAAAATCAACACTGGCTGAGTAAACAATGTTTTAAATAATTAAGGTATTAATATAATTATATAATCACTTATTTAGTGTCACTAAATAATTCTTAGCAAAACTGTTTTTGTGATTTCTATGCACACTTTATCTTATTAAAAGAGCCATACTTGTATTTTTGTAACCAAGGTTTGCCTGTATTTTTAAAGCCCCACACAACTTACTGACATCAACAGATGTGGGAAGTAATGAAGTAGTAATACTTTATTACTGTACTTAAGTAGATTTCTCTGGTATCAGTATTTTACTTCACTAAATATATTTAGAAAAACTTTTTACACAAATATCTGTACTTTCTAACTTGTATATTACCTCCTACATTTTCAAACCAGACTCGTTACTTTAGTTTTCATCTATTTGGTGAAATGTCAATATTTTTTCTTCTCATCACGCCATTTTTAGTCCATCAATCTCTTTCCTGTAGACTGCTTTTTCAATCTACTACTGGTGTATCATTTCCTGGCCAGTGGTGGAGGAAGTACACAAAGCATGTACTTGAGTAAAAGAGTAATATAGATACACTAGGTAATACATTACTCCAGTAAAAGTAAAAGTGCTCCCTTTAATCTTTCACTTGAGTAAAAGTACATTTGCATTTACATTTGTATTTGCCTTCACATACTTTTGACTACTTAAGTATCCAAGTGCTATGATTTATTATGTCTATAATGTTGCTATCATTATTTCACAAGACTTTTGCTTAATCAACTCAGTATATGTAAAAAGATTCAAATGTTACTCTCAGTAAACCAATCTTTTTACAGAATAATATTAATAGGTCAAACATTGATTGATATCTAATAAATTATCATGAGAACAAAACATTTTCAACTACTTAAAAATAAGGCCACGGGTGCTGTAGCAAGTTAGAGTCAGGAGTTTCTTCCATCATTTATTCCTCTCAAAATGTTCTGATTAATGGTGGTGCAAAGTAGATACCACTAACCGGCAATGGTCTCCCCCATTAATTAGTTTCAGCTTTGAAAAGCTCCTCTCTGCTTTAGCTACAGTCACTGGATGAGTAAGATATTCTCAGAGCAGTCCACAAATTTGAAGACATTTCTGAGAGCTCCATTTCATGTAGAAAAATTCACCCTAAATGCATTTATTGCACAATTAAATACACATCATTGTGCACAATTTACCAAACTCTCAGAACCAAGAACCATAAAGTTCTCATAGCCATAAGACTAATCATAGCCGTAAAATAAATACATCTACATCTTTATAATAGATGTCTTTTAAATGAGTCTTTTAAACAGCACTGGAGATTCTCCTTACTGAACTCAGTTCAGGAACTTTTCAGTACAATCAGAGAAAACCTTTATGACATCACCTCAATTAAAGGTAACCAAATCAATAAATGCCAGTTTAACTACAATCCTATTACACTAGTTAGGCTGTAATTGTTTAGTGGCTACACACATTATGATAAACTACAATCTATAACTGTAATTTTAGAAACTGCTAAAAGAAATATTGTTGCTATATGCGTAAAGGCATAGCAGGCTGCTATACAGTTATTAGCCTATTTTATTAAATGCGTTAGCTTATACTATTTCATAACAAGATTACCCCATTATCTTTTGCACATTTCCACCCTACTTCTTTCCTTTTTTTCTGAATTGGGTTCCTGAGAGTGTAGACCTTTTTTTTTGTCATCCATAATTTTAATTTGAGTTCAGCCTCTCCTTACTAACGTGTCCACCACTGTTCTTGGCTCTTACACATCACAAATGTAGGCTAGTTTACGAAGCTAACAATGAGCAAGACAGAAGGCAACAAGAAATATGGCTAATGTGGATGAGACAGAGGGAGTCAGCGAGTAAACATGACTGAGAACAGAGACTTTCCTGATCAACTGATCATCATCATGTTTTCTCTGCTTGTGTTCTATATGGTGGATGTTCAGCCTGGGTACATTCAACAGGTAACACAAATTTTAATTCATTTTGTATTAATATATTAATTAGGGCTGTGAAAACACGTTAACAGAAATTAATTTAAACGGCACTCATTTTATTAACGCGCGATTAATGCAGCGCACATTTCAATTTGACAATTTTTATCACAATTATAAATAAGTAAATATGAACAAAGCAAAATTAAAACCTTCAACACAACACACATTTATTTACGATGTCCTTTCTTTACGCAGATATTACAAAATAAATAAACTCCACCGAAAAAAATATTTTTAAACACTAAACATTTGTTTAGTCTCAAATCATTTGGGGTCAACAAACGTTTTGTGTAATTTTTTTTCCTCATAATGCCAAAACTACTTTAATTACTCTTGTCAGAATATACAGATAAAAGCAATGCATCATTCCAATCTGTAAACGGTATACTTTTATTTGTACACTCATAATAACAACAAAATGCTGTGCTTTTGTAAAATAAAGAAAACATACAGGGTGCATGCTCTGTCGGCTCTGTCATCTCTCTTCACAGACATAAATAAAACAACCTGAATCTCAGTGACTACTTGCCTCACAGATATAAAAAATATGTGAATAGAAAGCTCGAAATGTCAACTTTTATATAAACCAACCAGAGGTACAGTTTCTTCTGTATCGCCTCATTAAGCGTCCATGTGGAAACATAGCAAAGGTTCCGTTTGGTGTCCTGATGATTTACGTAATTTAAAACACTATCATTACGTTAAAACATTTACGAGAATATTTTGTCTTCATGCTCTATGCTGAGTCTGGTTTCACTAATCAAGTCAAGTCAAGTTTATTTCTATAGCGCTTTTCACAACAGACATTGTCTCAAAGCAGCTTTACAGAATTTAACAGTTAAGGTGAACAATGTGTATTTATCCCTGAAGACTCAAAAGGGGAACCATCCTCATTTGGGTGATATCAAGAGTGTGAACTAATAATAAACATACATTTACATAAAGCATCGATATTTGTCCATGCACATGTTGATCCGACTATTAAAAACTTGAAAAGTACTAATTTAGGGTAAATTTAGAAGATAAAAATGTGAGATTAAGTTGTGATTAATCGTGAGTTAACTCATTACAATCATACGATTAATCACGATTAAATATATAAATCGATTGACAGCCCTAAAATTAATATGATATGAGGTCCAGTTACCAGCGTGACACAAAAACAGGTAGTAGTAATGGTTACTTTTTACTAAAGTACATGTCAGAGCCCAAACCTCTTTACTTTAACTTTAGTAAAAAAGTATAGTCAATACTTCAATTTTTACCAGAGTAATTTAAAACATCGTCTACTTGAGAGAAGGATGTGTGTACTTTTGCCACTTCTAAAAATCTATAATTAAAGTTGGCAGCAAATTATATAAACAATTATTTTGTTATGAAGCTGTGGGATGCTGTGGGATGCTGCGGTATGCTGCGGCATTTTATTTGCAGACCAAAAACATTTTACGTTACACTTTATTGTTGGCCTCATGACATAAGTTGATTTCTAACCACTTGTTTGTGGTGAGACACTGAAAGCATTTTGTATCTGCCAGATTTGTGCTTGTTATGCTTGATGGTTTATATTTATTTATCTCTCACATTGCCCTATGAGAATATATTATCCTGCACTACTTTGGCCAAAAAGTCCATTGTTTGTATGAACACTAAAGGGCTGAATATGAACATGATCTCAAATAATAATGATGGATGTGCATTATGCAATACTGAGCAGCAAGTAAATAACAAAATAAAATGCAAAAATAAAGTTTTGTGAACATGTTCACATCTTCATCCAATGGTAGAACAAGAGATTCTAAGCATGAAAGTGAACCTGAAAAATCTACTGGGATTGTGTTATCATAATCAGAATCATCAGAATTTACTAATGTTCTGGAACCAAAATTAACCCCTACCAAAGTATGCAGAAAAAAAGACATGCTTATGATCCTAAATAAAGGATGTGGAGGTAGTGTTATGGCTTGGGATTGCATAGCTGCTTCTGGAACCGGTTCAGTAATCTGCATTGATGATGTAACTCGTGGTAGCGGCAGAATGAATTCAGAAATCTACAGAAACATTCTGTCCAATTTACAGAAAAATGCCATCCCAATCTAATTTGGAGGAACTTTTTCATGCAGCAAGACAATGAGGCAGAACATCCTGCCAACACAACAAAGGACTTTATCAGGGGGAAAAATGTGTTTTAGACTGGCCAAGTCAATCACCAGACCTTGAACCAGTTAAGCATTCTACCTCCTGAAGACAAGTCTGAAGATAGAAACCCCACAAAACATTCAATAACTGAAAGAAGCTAAAAACCTGTAATGAGCAAAAAAAATAAATTAAAATGAATGCAACAGTTTGGTAATGCCAATTTTTGCTAGCTTGATGAAGTTATTGTAATCAAGGGATATGTAACCAAATAAAAACTGGGTGGTCTACCATCAAAGCTGTCATGTTCTAAGTTGTTTAACAAATATAGATGTAAATGAAAGCTGAAATTATACTGCCTCATATTTCTCATTTGATTGGACACATAGTTCCTTTTAGCATATAGCAGAAACAAACAAATTGACCTTGCTGTTCCAATATTCAAAGAGGGGTGTGCAATTGATGGAGTGAATTGCAATGTTGCAGTTGCATAGACTGCTGTATCATTTCCTATTAAAATCCTCATGGCTCTTTTCTTTTGTCTGTGTGCAGGCATCCGACTCAATACATCTATTATTTATAGACACTAAATTACACAATAGGCCTGGGCAACACACATACACACAGAAGAGGTGATTTCCACCACACTCAAACCTAAACATTCAGCAACCAAAGCTTGGCCTCTGAAGAGGAAGACAAAGTTCATATATTCATTATATAAAAGCCTTATTTATGTGCAACTAGTACAGATGGTGTAAGTCAAACATGGGATTACCATGTCAGTGCCATCCGAAAACCCACACATCAACCAACCCACACACATACACACACCAAACAATTGCAATCACGCACGCATGCACACACATGACTAAAAGGCCTAGGTCACAGCTGGCACTGCAGCAACACTTCCAGTTGATCTTCTATTCACAACCCCAGCCTGATTTTTCCCGCCATGCAGCATTTCCTCTCTGCTACACATCACCATACAGATCATGCATCCACTTTGACATGGCATCAAATATTCATAAGCTATCATCCCCTGTAGCAGCACAAATGCATCATCAAAAAACCTGTAGGCTGTAAAAAAATATTTAAATCCTTCCGAGGGTAAATAGGGTTTTAGCACAAACCAAACAGAGCAGCATAAACAATCAGACATATACTATATACCCAAAAGATTGTAGACACCCGTGGGCCTTCCCTAAACTGCTGGCACAAAGTTGAAAGCACAAATATTATCACAGATTGCATCATTATTATCCATTTTTCTTTACTGGACCTAAGGGGTCCAAACCTGTTCCAGCATTACAGAGGACCTGTGCATAAAACAAGGTCCATACAATCATAATTTGACAAAGCTGGAGAGGAAGAACCTAAATGTGACCTGCATAGAGCTCTGACATCAACCCCAGTGAACAACTTTGGGATAAATTGAAAAGGTTGAATGTGCCTCAGCCATGGGTTCATAAACCTTTGGCCATATAGTGTATATTATTGTTTATGAATTGGATTGTGAATATAATTAAGAATATAATATCCATTAGATTACAATAGCTTATGAAAAAAGAATATTTTTTATGTAAAAATTTGTTGTTATTTAAGAAAGAAAACAGATCATTATTGATATGGTGATCTACTTTATTTTTTACATTTATGGAGGAGGTCTGCGGTATTTTAATGGTAAATATTCTGGCATTAGACAAAGGAATATGCACTTTCCGGGAAAAAACGGATGAATGTGAATAAACAACGGTTTACAAGAACTACCTTTTTTACCGACATTCCTACAGAATATTGTTATACTCTTATATTGCTAACTTGTTATAAGGATGATGTGTCATTTCTTTCCTTACTTAAAACATGAAATATTGGTCCCATAACTGTAATATGACTGCAATAAATCACTTTTGGGACATGCAGTTATTTAAATACAATCACTTCATCCTGATAACATTAATTTCTCTTCATATCAGGCTGCATCATAGCACTCTGTTTTTGAATCTTTTTCTATAAAAAACATGTCCTGTCCTGTTCAAATCTCTTTAGCTCTCAAGGCATTAGCAACAATTTGTATTATTTATTTAATATTTTTAGTAAACACACATTTACACAGCACAAATTTACTCTTACAAATATATGTATGCTCTACAGTTTATGTATGTTAACATTTTGCAAACTGTAATGTGGATTTGATTTTACATTACACGCCATCAGTATGTATTAACTGCCTGCAAAATGTATTATAAACAAACATATTCCTCTAGGACTGAAGCTGGGAAGAGCTGGCCGGGTACTATAGTAGATTTTCACAGCCTAGTGCAGTTTATAGCCTATGCTTAGATTTAGCGTCATTACATCACTGACTTAAGGTGAACAGACACTGTACAGAATCTGATGTATTTTTAGTTTGCTATGTGCAGCAGTATGCCATTCGCACCTCAAAACCAGAGCTGTCTCTGTTTCTCCAACAATGATGCATATTCTGGTTTTACCCACGTGTGTGCAAATACACACGCCCATACACACACACACACTCACATACACACACAAGACTGGTGTATGTATTTCATATTTTGACCGGAAACCCTTAGAAAACTTTTTTTTGTTTTATATTTTCGATTGAAGTTTATTTCAGTTATGTGTTCCTGAAATATCAGTGACCTTTCATCCAATTACTCTGTCAGTCTGTTTTTCTCTCTGTCACTCAGTCTGCTGTTCTTCCTCTCTCAATGGTCCCACACTATTTTTAATACCATTCATCATTTCTATGGTAATAACACACTCTTTTCACTGTTCCATAGCAACAGCCATATTACCTTTCCATTTCGAACACTCGGTAGAAATAACTCTTGCTGTGAAAAAAACTTATGCCTTTCATAAAAGACAAGCTTTTCACTCAGCTGGAGCACGTTGGACATGCCCCACTTACACTGACTTAAATAGCAATAGATACAGACCATAATTACAAAACTATATAAGGGTATAAAAAACAAAAAAAAGAACATTATTGCATGGTTGGTCAAAAGCATGCTGACTAAAGGCTGTTAGCAGTAGTATGATCATGGTTGCCAATAATAGTTCATTAAATGGGTGCTATTGGTATTAATTTGTTGCTTATCCACCTTCCATTCTGGCTCAATATCCTAGTCCCATCTCACGCAACTTTTCTCTCACTTACACTGACACCATTCCAGTGAATTAAAGCATAAGTATACAGATTTCTGCATGTAATTAGTCGGGCCAATTTAGAGTTCCCTGCTGTAGGGTTTAGCAGTGAGATTTGGAACTGTTAGGTTTCCTTCAGAGCTCGAACACACCTGGTTCACCTTCAATGCACTTTTCTATGCTGTGAAACTACAGAGGTAGCAGAGTTTTCACACAGCAGCAGTTTCCACACATCAGTGGCAAAGAAGGAAGGGAGCAAAAGGTGTTTCATATTTTATCAGACCCATTTCAACAGCTGAATCCCAAATATGTTCCTACTCCCTATAAATATGTACTACATACACTATGGTATGAAGTAATACTTATTCTGCTTGTGTTTTTATAACCTACAAAAAAATATCAACTGAGCATGCATTTCACATTCTGAAAGCATTACTAATGGCAAAATGCCTAAGAACAAGCAGGTACTGAAGACAGCTGCACTAAACGTCTGACAAAGGTCTGTCTGGTAATGTCTATGGGTTACAGACTTCAGGGAGTCATTGATTGTGAAGGGTTTTCTCCCAAGTAGGAAAAAATATTTATGGATGTAAATGCTTAATGCTGAATGTCTGCACTTTGAGCTCATATTCATTATTTAATTTCATTTCCTAGAAGTGGTGGGAGACAGATAAGATGATAATGACTTGGCAATTTCCAAATGTTTCTGCAACTGACTGGTCTGTAAAAATAGGCTGTTAGATTTATGGCTCTCAAAGTTACTTGGGGAAAAGGGAGGCATTAGTAAAAGTTCATGGAAATTCCATATCAAACACATTTCCATACACTGACACACCTGATTGAGCTCTTCGTGGAAGCCATTTTTTTCTTCAAATTGTCATATGTACAAACAAATATCAGTCATGCATGAGACTGGAACCACTGTAGCAAAGCTTCTGAGAGAGAGAGAGAGAGAGAGAGAGAGAGAGAGAGAGAGAGAGAGAGAGAGAGAGAGAGAGAGAGAGAGAGAGAGAGAGAGAGAGAGAGAGAGAGAGAGAGAGACTCATCCATCAGCCTGATTGAATTTGATTATTATTGTATTCAAATAAAGGTGCAGGAAAAGGCAGAGCCACTAACCGACCAGCCTCATCCCTTGTATTTCATTAGATTTTGTAACTAGGAGGTAGACAGCTGTGTTGGTTATGAAAACATGGGCAACTGAGTTCTAAGCCAAATCCCGACTGATTTCCTACTGGACATACAGTATGGCAGATATAGAAAAGTAAAACATATCGAATGCTTACTGCTGCACATTTACCTGGAAACTTCGCTACCTAGATTGGTAGCTAAGAACCGCTGCTGCTGCTGCTGGATATCCTGTGCTTATTTCCAGGACCCATATTTCTAATATGCTCCCATATACATATCCTTAATCTTATATACCTGTACACTGCAATGATTCATATTCTCATTATATTTGTTTACTTAGAGGAGGATGGGTTTCCTTTTAAGTCTGGATCCATTCAAGGTTTTTCCTCTTGCTTTCTCAGGAACCTTCACCTCTGGATTGATTTTTAGAGATCTGAATCGATATCAGTGTCTATTGTTTAAAAACACAATAGAAGTAACACTGAAATGAAACAAGATGAGCTGAACATTGTCTTTACTATATATAGTTCACGTTTATTGGAAGTATATATATATATATATATATATATATATATATATATATATATATTAGGGCTGTCAATCAATTAGAATATTTAATCACATGATTCTCATGATTATCTCACGATTATAACAACTAAATTGCACATTTTTATCTGTTCTAAATGTAACTTAAATTTAAACTTTTCAAGTTTTTAATACTCTAGTCAACATAGGCATTGATAAAAATGGATGCTTTATGCAAATGTATGTTTATTATTAGTGAAACCAGACTCAGCGTAGAGCATATTCATACAAAACAGGAATTTACTGGTTGACATGCATTTATTTGTAGGCTTTTCCATTTTTAGTCATATAGCATTCCTGAATGCCTTTATATTTAGTGTGGGCCATTATATTTGTATGAAAAACTGTTTATTAAAATACATAAAAAAAAAAGACTTTCTGCTGATGATTTGATTGTCTTTCATAAAACTGGTGCCAATCTGCTCTTCCACTGCCAACCTGCAATTATTGTCCCAACACACAATCGCAAGCAACGCAAGCAACGTTTTGGCTAGATTTGGCAACTTTTTATTCTCCTTTAGCAACTTTATTTTTGTAATGAGCCTGGCAATAAATCGGGGCAGACATTAGTGTCTCTCCTGGACTCGAATTAGGGTTCTTTTTCTCAAATCACATCACGTTGTTTTGCCCCAACCCTGGTGTTTAAAGCTTGAATGAGTTGTACTCGAGTACGTTCCGAAAATCACTGATCATTAAGGCTTCCTATGACCATTCAATGATCAGCTCACAACTTCTTTGTATTCTTCATTATATTGTGTTCTTTATAATAATCTCTCTTCCTTCCTGGTCACCCCGTGGCAGTTTCCTTCATGTTTATTTCCACTTAATATACAGCCACAACTCCTTTTCTTATTCAAAAATAAGTCAATAATTAGTTTGTGGTGACCGAAGACACATTCTTTTTATACTATTTTATATACTGGTGAAAAAAATCTATTAAATTGTAGATGTCTCCAGAAAATGTTTCAGTAACGTTTTAAATTGACGTTAATTACCAATGGTTGTCCCATGAATATGCAAATAAGGTCGCCATTACGTCACCTGGCGACTTTCAGCGCCTTTTTTGAGCATGCACTGCCTACTTTTCTCCTTAAAAGAGTTACTGAAAGAGTGTATAGGACAGAACGTGATAAATGTGTGTGAGTGAGTGAATGTACCTGGTTTGACGGTCTTTATGCGGATGGGCTCTCTAAAGTGGCGGATCACGGCGTGCGTGTCTCGGTTGGTGAGGCCACTCACGGGTGTGCCATTGACCTCCAGCAGCACGTCCCCGTAGTACGGCAGCGAGCCGACGTGACACACGAGCGCGTCGAGGTCCATGTGTCCGAGGAAGGGGAAGAGGCCATGTTCAGCACCACCGAGAAGCTCGACCACCGAGCCGAACTCCCCCGCGCCTCCCCACGACACGGCACACTCGCGCACTTTGGCCGACCAGTGCTTTTTCCTCTTCAGCGCTTTGGACATGCTGCTCCCGGGTTCTCCTCTGTTCAGCAGGAATCAGGTGCACAGCCCTAACATCAGCGCGCAGATGTCCAGATGTTGCTCCTCCAACCTCATCACTCACAACCGAGGCTCGCTACATGACCCGATCTCCGGCTACACACACTTCAAATCTAAAGAGCGGAATTAGATCCTGAATGTTTAATTTAAAAAAAATTATTCTGATATTAAGTTGAGCAAAATGATATTAAGCAGATGCTCCCTGTTTGCTTACAAGTTATCCAAGTTCACACCAGTAAACACAACAAAAACTGATTAGGGGAAAAACGACAAGCTTCCCTTTTTTTTTTTTCCCCAGTTCACCGGCGAGCATCAAGTAGGCTGTATGCATATGATACTACTACCTCACGTGCGACCCTCTCATGGGGAAGGGCATTACTGTCAAAATGACATCACTCCAAACATTACATTTGGTCTCAGAAACGAAAAAGCGCGATCAACACATCTGTAGCTGGATTGGCTGAAACTGTCGTTCCGCTTTCATCCGGTCTCCGCGCACCTGACATCACTGACCAGCAGCTGATCATGGACATGGACTCGGAGCGGATCGAAGGTTCTTGCTTTATTCTGCCACAGCACGCGCTTCCTCCTGATCTCCAAAAAAACCCTCCCCGGGCTCGTGCGATGATTTCATGCAGCCGTTTCCGACGCGCGCGCGCACTCAACTACCGGTTAGGCGAGTGCGTGTCTGAGTCCCTATCTCTCCGTCTGTGTGCGTGTGTGCGCGCGTGTGTGTGTGTGTGTGTGTTTGTGTGTGTGTGTGTGTGTGTGTGTGTATATATATATATATATATATATATATATATATATATATATATATATATATATATATATATATATATATATGTGTGTGTGTGTGTGTGTGTGTGTGTGTGTGTGTGTGTGTGTGTGTGTATTTGTGTTTGTGCGTGCGTGTGCGCGCCCCCCTGTCAACAAACACGTAAAGCGCAGTTGACGCGGCCCTGTGATTGGCTGTGTGGCGGGAGGTATGTAAATCAGCCAGGCGATCAAACCAGTGTATAGTATACAAAACAGTGGGGAGGATTAGCCTGCCACAGGTGGCGCACTATTTTAGTACTATACAATGTTACAAAGGATATAGAACAGCGTTTTCCTGTCTTATTTTTCACCACTTTTTTTATGCAATTCATAAAGGGGGCACCCACACACACACATGATCTTGTGTGTGTGTGTGTGTGTGTGTGTGTGTGTGTGTGTGTGTGTGTGTGTGTGTGTGCGTTCATTTTCAATAAAATGAAAATGTAAAAGTTTTGATTCTTTTAGTGCGGCCCGGTACCATATGATCAACAGTTGGGTACCGGTGCATAGCCTGGTGGTTCTGGGTCCCTGCTCTAGAAGCAGAGATGGTAAAAGTGCACGTCCTTTACTCAAGTAGAATTACAAATACTCATGTTTTAAAGGTTGTAAAAGTTGAATTACTGACTAAGATGATTCCACTCAAGTTAAAGTAAAGAAGTTTAAGCTCTGATGTGTACTTAAGCTAAAATTAGCCGTTACTACTTCTTGTTTTAGTGTCATGCTGGTAACTGGACACCATGTTAATATATTAATATAAAAGTATTTCATATTTCGTTACCTAATAAATGTTTTCAGGCTGAACAACCATCATATAAAACACAAGCAGAGTAAAGATGATGATGAGGATCAGGTGATCAGGAATGTCTCTGTTCTCAGTCATGTTTGCATCACTGACTCCCTCTGTCTCATCCACATTAACCCCATATTTCTTGTTCTCTTCTGCCTCACTCATTGTGAGCTTTGAAAACTAGTCTACATCTGTGGTGTGTGAGAGCCAGGAAATGACACACCGGTGGTAGGTTGAAAAAGCTGCACAATGACAGAAAAAATGTTGATGGACTAAAAACGACACAGTGAGAAGAAAAATTATTGACATTTCACCAAATAGATTAAAACTAAAGTAACGAGCCTGTTTTAAAAATGTAAGAGGTAGAAAGTTATATTCGTGATATTTGTGTAAAAAAATTTATGAGTGAAATTAAAAAGTTGTCCAAAAAATAAATAATGAAGAAAAGTACTGATACCAGAAAAATCTTCCTACATACAGTAACTAAGTATTTGTACTTCATTACTGGCTCTCTCTGTTTAGAAGGGTGAATATGGCCGTGCAAGAGAGTATTCACATTTCCAGCATTTGGCAGACATGCTTTGGTGTTTCTATTGGCTAGTACATTCAAGCAGGAGACCAGATATAAAACTGGTACAAAAAAGTTACTAGCTACAACATGTAAAAATATATGCCTTTGTGAAAGTGGTCCCACCACAGCTGACATTATTGAAAGCTGATTTTATTCAGCTAGTATTGATAGGAATGTTTTACTAGCTAAAGCTATGCTCAAAACTCATACACTCTCATAAATTAAGGTACTATGGTTTCTTGTTGCTGGATTTGGTACAATTAAGGGTACACAATTTCCAGCTTCTGCATAAAAGAATGTATAATTAACTTTGCACAGTGAATTTGTACATTTGCTGTACTTAAAGCTCTTTGTAGACAAAAAAAAAAGAAAACGTTTTTAAAACGAATCTGCATAGCCAACGTGCTCATGCAGCTGAAATGCATGACAAATGTATTTTTTAATCGCCGAATTTCAATCATACCTGCCACTTATTCTCTATTCATCATCTTCATCCTTAGTTTGTTCCTGTGAATTTGACTATCATTGTATATCTGTATTCACTCTCATCATCATTTCCTCTCATCACCTTATGCCGTGTAGGCTTGCTCATCACTTTCCTCATCATTAACTCCAACTCATCCTCACTATTATCCACTGGGAGTACTACCTCTGCTTTATACTTCTTTGAAGTGCAGAAGAGAAATGGACATACAGTACAGACCAAAAGTTTGGACACACCTTCTAATTCAAAGAGTTTTCTTTATTAAAATTGACTATGAAAATTGTAGATTCACACTGAAGGCATCAAAACTATGAATTAACACATGTGGAATTATTTATGGAATTATATACATAACAAAAAAGTGTGAAACAACTGAAAAATGTCATTCTAGGTTCTTCAAAGTAGCCACCTTTTGCTTTGATTACTGCTTTGCACACTCTTGGCATTCTCTTGATGAGCTTCAAGAGGTAGTCACCTGAAATGGTCTTCCAACAGTCTTGAAGGAGTTCCCCAAGAGATGCTTGGCACTTGTTGGCCCTTTTGCCTTCACTCTGCGGTCCAGCTCACCCCTAAACTATCTCGATTGGGTTCAGGTCCGGTGACTGTGGAGGCCAGGTCATCTGGCGCAGCACCCCATCACTCTCCTTCTTGGTCAAATAGCCCTTGATGCCTTCAGTGTGACTCTACAATTTTCATAGTCATGAAAATAAAGAAAACTCTTTGAATGAGAAGGTGTGTCCAAACTTTTGGTCTGTACTGTACATCTTGACCTACCAATAAACCTGGATTAAATTCTGAACTTACGAAAAAGGTCTGGAAAGTTAGTAAGTTAGAGGGTTAATTTTTACTACATTTACCTAAATATGTATGATATTTTTATTAAAACGTAGTGCTGCACCACATGTACACACCTGCTGAAATAAGACTCAAATTGGTTGCCCCTGGCTCATATGAACAATTATTGCTTTTCTATAAGTTAGTAGGGTAGTAGGGTCCTTCCCTCTAGAGAAAGCACTCCCCTGATGCAGAAAACCATATTGTTGTTGATACTATAAGGGTTAGTGCTTTACATTATTTTTAACACCTTTCTTTTGACTTCATTCACATTTTCAGGTTTAAAAAAAGTAATTATACCTGGTTGAAAAGGTGTACCACTAATGGCATCACCCCAGCAACAACATACCATTAAGTGCAGGAGCATGCTTATTTGACTTTAAAGCTACAATATATAACTTAATATTCAAAAATACAACATTAAAGAAATCTGTTCAAACACAGCGGCTGTTTAGAGTGTTTGCACCTACAATAGCATACATTCTCTCTCCATAGCACCACCTAGTGGTCCACTGAGGTAACACTACCTTTTCCTACAAAACATCCTGATCCTTCAATTTGCAGTGACTTAATGAGGCACTTCACTGGCACACAGACAAACCTCTGCTGATTTCATTTGGCGCTCTGTAAATTAGCTTAATCTTCTGCTTAATTAAAGACGTGTAAAGACAAGCTGAATTTAAGACCTTCACAGCACATCCTGTTTCCTCTCAAAGCCAAGCGTTTAAAATTTGTCAGCGTTCTCACTCAAACAGCCACCTGGAGTCATCCGTAGTAATGTGCATTTTGAATATTATATTAAAAGAAAAGTGGTTGAAATAGAAAAAAAAAAGGAAGGGGAGTCGAGAACAAGCACAGCTGTGATCATATACTTAGCACTTAAACAATTTGGAAGTATTAAATTGATACATTTCACCTGGTTTTGGATCTCAGGCTGCTCAAAATACATAATTGCACAGCATTACTGTCACTTGAAGTTTCATGTAGTGCACTGGTAGTTTGCATAAATATCCCCCATGGTTATATATGAAGGGTGCAGTATGTTGCTGGTTGATGGAAGGTACTAAAACCCACAGCAAACTCAGTTTGCGCGTGCATTATTGATGACAGAGCAGCACGGTTTGGCGGCAGACTGAGTTAGAAGCTTTGATCCCATCACCAGAAAATTCTGCGCAGCACTTCACCCATAAGGCTGGGAATGAAATCTGTCAGGTGAAGTGTTTAGTGGGATGTAAACATGTCTAAACTTTTTTTTTTTTTTTAAGCCAGCCAAAACTTTACTTTTCGTTACACTGTTTTGACCCGATTCAATCATGCTATTCCAAAAGTGCTACCAAGCTAACAGTTGTGCCAAATTGTTATTAGCGCTCGGCAGTAGAACCGGCCTAAACGTGACTCTGCACAGTGGATAAACTCAATTTGCATTTTATTGTTTAATATGCAACATTAAAACAGAAATTTCTTTCTCCATGCTTTACAGAATGTACAGGTATAACATCTGGAAAAAGAAAATACGAAAAGAAAGAAAAAAAAAACATTGAAGCAGCACTGGAATAGTGTTGAAGCATTAATGCTGAACTTTGGTTTAAATTCAGAAAGACATACTGTGAATGAAAATGTTGCTTACATTTGTGCCCTTCAACTTAAACCCTGACAATTCCTATGAAGAGAAGTTTTGCAATTACTCCGTGAAATCCATTATAACGGTACCATTAGACACCTGTATAGAACGGTGAATTTACTTTGCCTTTAATTTCTGACAGCAAAAGTGCACAAGTAATTGCAGTGCTTTGCTCTACCGCTATTAACCCTAATCTTAACAGCTTTTAATACCTGGAAAACTTCACCAAACCATTCATCTCTGGCAGCACGCACCCGCTGCTACTGTTCACAAAACTAGCAAACAACATTGGTTTTGGGTAGTGACATGGAATGAAAGATCATGTGCAAAATCAGAAAATAAAATGGAAAAAAAAAATCTAGATGCAATACATCAACATATGATCAATAAATTGAGATTATATTCGAACATGAAAATGGCTTCAAACGATATGACAATGTGGCACCAGCAGACATTTATCAGCAAACAACTGAGCAACAGCATATTCACTTTAAATAAATAGAACATAACACAGAACTGATTCATAGTGTATCTGGTTGTAGTGACATAATGCTGCAGCACATTTCACAACACACATTTTACAATTATATGTTACAGTTTCTTCTCAGTCTTTCTCTCTCTCACACACACACACTCTTTGGAACAAATTATCCTCCTATGGGATGTGCAGCATTTATAGGATTGTACCAAGTGTGGACGAAATTGGACAATCGCAAGCAAAAAACGAAGAATGCGACGCGCACTGAAAGAAACATCAGTCATCGTACTATAAACAGAAAGTGCTAAAATGACCAGGATGAAATCTATTGAGGAGAGGAAACCGTTCGGACTGGATCCACACAGAAAGCTTATTTCAGGTTCATGGTGGAACATCTATGTAAGCAGAATAAAGAAAAACGTTCTGCCACTACATACAACACTGTTCATTTATAGTAGACTTGTGACACCAAAAAAATTGAAATATACATAATTCAGGAATGTGGGGAATTACAGTCCAGACAAAATATCAATAACTGAATGAGGTCCGTAAGCAAAAGTATCATATCAGCAGTGTTTTTTTTTTTTCATGCAAATCAAGAGTCACTGAACTTCTGTGGTCACCATGGTGAGAATGATTAATACTGATATGTCACTGGACGTACCTGATTCTGTCCCTAACTCATGAGTTAATGGTGCTCCAGAGTGTACATTTTAAACAGTATCACTGTTAATAAAAAAAAAAAAAAAAAATTATAAAGTCTGTGCTACAGATAGGTGCAATCTGGCAATCAGCCCAAAGCCGACTGAACGAATGAAATTCAGAATTAGACGAAGCACTAAACCGTGCCTTCAAACCAATATAGTGCCCTAAAAAGGGTAAAATGCATGGGAGAAAGGCCTAAATTGTTTGTACTGTGTATACAGTACTCATACATATATTAAACAGTACAGTGGCTCTTATTTGTAGAATCTTTCAGATTCTACATAGTGAAGAGAAATAGCTTCAGGGGAAAGCCATAGCAACAGCTAAAGGACTGCATACTAATAGGAAGAGGAAAAGAAAAGAAAAGAAGAAAAAAAAAAAAAACAGGAATGCAGTGTATTTGTATTTAAAAAAATAATGTGGCCATGTACTATATGCTTATAGAGGACCCTGTAAGATTGCTGTAGCTGGATTGTCTATGTTGCAATGTTTTACTACATCTGTCAGATATAGTGCCTTTTTTTTTTTTAAACAAAGAGGGAATGGGATACAAGCTTCGTGAAAAGCACTTAAAAGATAAATTATTAAAATATTGTCTGACAAAGAGTAACTTCATTTTGTAATATTGGATAGGAAGCAGGGGAACCACATTCCTTTCCAATAAAGGAAAAAAAAAAAAAAAAAAAGGCCACTATGCCACCATCACCTGCTCAATGTGACGAACTGGAAAGAGTTATGCAAAGTGGATATTTGTCTCCATGACAGCATTCGACTGCCTGAGCCATGTCCTCCTACATATATTCAACAATACAGGGATTGATTTGTACAACGGGTCCTACAAGGACATGGGTCACCACTTTTTAAAGCCAGGGCAGCATAGAAGAGGGCTGGCTCAATGCTTTGGCATACACATGGGAGTTCTTGTCCCCTGCTGTAGGTTTGGGGGAAACGACAAAAGGTGGCATGAGCAAGACTCTTTAAAAGAAAGATTACATTCAGAGTCTTAACTTACACCAGAGGATTAGTTTGCACAGAACCAGTGGGGAAAAATAAATCATTGCGCGATCGTAGAAAGGGCTGTTCACAAGAAACACACATACATTCCAGCAGGATCCAATGAGGGGACGCTACAGAATGTAAACAAAGAAAAAGGTGGAGTTTGGATTTCCTTCTTTTTTTTTTTGTGTGTTTTTTTTTTTTTTTTTTTTTTGACAGAATGCGAGTTTTGTTGGAAGAGGTAGTGGGATTGTAGGGCACGCTGAGCAGGGTGAAAACGCCGGGTACTGGCTGGGCTCTATGTGTTTGGAGGGTTGTGATCCTGAGGGTTAGTCCTGTACAGGGCTTCCTCTAGCCCTCCTGTTCTTCTCTCCTGGTCATTCATATACGAGGGACCTGTAGTTGGATTGTGTACAGTCACTGCGCCTGGCGGCAACTCGGAGGAATGAGGGTCTACTCCATTCCAAAACGATCTGCTTGGAACATCTGCAAAAACAAAACAAAACAAAAAATCGGGCTATGAGAAAGCATGAACAACACATTATTTCACAATGTGGATAAAAAAAGTACAGATACAATGCACTGTTTCCTCCACAGAATGGTCACCTGCCAACTCCCAACCACCCTCCAGCACTTCTCCATTACATGACAGCTAACAAACCAGTGAGAGTAAAAGCTGACACATGCTTCTTCCAAAACAGATGAAGCCTGTCAATAGCATCTCTTCCAACTGCTGTTCAAGCTGTCACAGGCTAGTGTAAAACACTGACTAAAACATACAAATCTGTCTTCTTCCATATATATTAGCCTTCAGACCCCAATGATTGACTAACGTTGCTGTGATTGACAAGAGCATGCCATCCCTCCTACCCAAATGACGCACCCAATTTTGCTCCCTTGGCTACAAGCCACAGAGAAGCAAATGTATTGCATGCACTTGATTTAACAATGGAACAATCTCCAGAGCGATTTCCTAATTAAGTATAATTCTCTTTAGGGTATACAATAATGGCACTGTAGATTCTACATAACGCACTACGGGTTCTACCACCATTTCTACCCAATCCTTCAAAAATTGCATGTTGGCATTTGGTATAGCATTACCATTTAGGACCTTTTTTCTTTTTTTTAATTCCTTGTTTTAATTAAAAAGTTATTTCAATGAAATATAATTGCTTTGATGACATGCAGTTTGACTAAACAATGGCAGAGAAAATAGAGGAAATTCAATGTCATACCAAATATTCAAATATGAATTTATTGCCTTTAAAAATATAAATACTATTAAAATAATAATAATAGAAGAACCATCAAAATAAAATAAATTAGGCTTAATGTTTTTCATGATCGATAAAAACAAAATAAAATAAAAAGATAAAACATTTTAAAACCCTGGTCACTATACGAATACATGCTCCTCACCCCTATAAGTGAGTTCTCTGACCTTTGCTACTGTAGTGAAGTAAAGCATGGTGCTTGGGCTCCTGAGGTTCCCGAGTGATCAGGTCGTGCAGAGCTGCATCCTCATGCTGCCCCTCTCTGCTTGTGTCTCTGGGCAGCTGGGCATCCAGCGCATCATCTTCACTCAGGTAGGAGTAGTGGCAGTAGTCCCGGGTGCGAGAGTAGATGTTGGCGTTGTCATAACAGTCTGAGCAAATCACCAAAGGAGCGCTGCCACCTGACAGATCAGGACAAGCCAACAGTGTGTTAACATCTGTTCCCGTTTTTTTTCTCTCAAACATAAGAAATGTCTAAAACATCTAACAAATCTATATTTTCTTCGAACAATACTGCTAGATTGAGGCAGAAGTCAAGCAGATCAGTAAATATGTTATTAGACAGTATAAACCAACATGAACACAGACCATTGGACATATGCGCCAGACTGTCCCTTGGCTCGCCCGGATGGAAGCTGCTGCGCCCAGCAAACAGGGACCCAACACGATTACCCAGCATCCCACTGGTCTCTGGGTCCATCTCTCCTCCCACCTCGCCATAACACACACCTATGACAAAAACTACATTACATTAATGTATATTCATTTTACCGTAACGTTAAAAACTATTTAAATGGAGCTGTGATGCTTAAATGAGAAATGTCCCATTCAGGAATCTGTACCCAAGAAATCAATTTATGTAATTTTCTCCTCACCATCCGTTCCTTTATGAACATAGCCATTGGTCAGGGAGGGCATGAGCTGCTGATGACTGCCTGCCTCAGAGTTGCTGTAGCCTTCCTGAGGCTCAGACAGCGTGCCCTGGGATGACAGGTAACTAGGGATGTCTGCTGGCAGGTTCATCTCATCTGAAACACACAAGATTACACGGTATATTTGTCTGCGCACATTAAGAGAAACATTTGAGATGCTGCTCAAAAGCAAAAGATCAATCAACCAACAGACACAGGCCTGAGAAAAACAGGCTAGTGATTACTGTGGAGTTTTTTCTGACTTTGTGTCTGTATGATATCTGAAAATGAGACTTCTAAATATAAGATCTAACACACCTAAAAGAAACTAATTAGACTGGGATTTTATTTACTTTGCTAAACAAAAAGAACAAAAGAATACTCTAAATGAGTATGTGGCTTGAAATAAGGAAAGCCTTTTGGATACTAACGCAAAAGCACTTGTTTTAACTGACCCAAAAAATGTGTCACTTTTCTCTCTCTCTTTTTTTTTTTTTTTTTTTTTTTTTTACATCCACTAGGCACTACTCTAACTGGATATGAAATTACCAAATTTGAGACACTTTTGCTCCTCACTCTACTTTCTACTTGATGTTCGCATTAATTAGTATTTACAGTCCACCAGGGCACAATTTAGAAATAATTTGCATTCTGCCTCTCAAATTGAGTTGTTGCAGTAGAATAAACAATGACCATCAGCAGACTAACATTGATTTTGATAATGCACAAAACATTTATGCCTTAATTACACCTGGCTTGGTTCTGTTTATACACAAGACCCATTTGTTATGACGAGCTAGAAAGATACAAACGTATAAAACATAGTCTGAAATGATCTGATCGCTACCGAATCTCTTATGAATTAATCTCACGAGGATACTGTAACGACTGCTTCTGCCCCAGACTCAGCTTTCTGTATTATTAAAAAATTAGGACTCTTATATAAAGGAATAGGGAATAACACAGACTTGCAGCTTCTTAGAGCCATTGCAACCTTATATAATAAAATATATTCATATTTTTTTTTTATTAACGATTCAATTATTTGTTAATTATTTATTAATATAATTTTTCATTATCCAGTGTCACCCAGAGGAACATGGAATTCACTTTACAACTGGTTCCTTTACTATAGCACAGGATGATACTGGTAGGATTCAGTTGTTTGCAAGAAGAAGAAAAAAAAGATCAATTAAAGTATTTAAGTTGATTTGAACTTTTCTGCTAAATGAACTTTTGAGATTATTACATGCAGACATTTTCTGTAATCACTTTTGGGTTTTTAATAACTTTTTAAATCTTTGACGGTTAGCCTTTCGTCTGAGTTAATCTTCTCATTTCGAGCTAAAAACCCGATCCAAAATTATTACTACTCTGAAATAACACAGACCAGCTGCTCCATCCCTCAGGCTTCATGGCTTTATCCTTTTACGTTCCACGTTTAGAGCTTTATGCATAGTTTCAATTACGGCTGCCACAGTTTTGATCCATTTTAATCGGGGCAAATTAGAAAATTAACTTTTCTAAAGGGTACAGAACATTAACCATTTAAATAGAGTTGCTTCAGATTGTACTGCATAAAGAATAAAATACTTGAAAAAGATCACCCTTATTTTTGTCCTCTTTTTTAAGATATTCATCCAAGATTAATGTCAGATTGGCATTATGAAAATGCTGCAGCGCAAGTAAGGCTTTATCTTTAAATGCGCTGTTGCAATGGAGGCTGAAACGACATTACTAAATTGCTTTTAAATCTCCAGTGGCAACAAAGTTTCAAAAAAACTCAGTAACAGTATGTAAAAAAAAAAAGGCCAGCTGACCACACCAATCAGATCTCCGCTAGCCACCTACCTGTGTTAGTGATGCTGTAATCTTCGCTCTTGCGTCTCATGTGATAGATGACGATCACCCAAACCAGAGAAGTTCCCACCACACAACACACAACCACCATCACCACAATGCCCACTGTGGTCCAGCCATCTGGATCGTAGCCACCAGGAGTCTCGCAGTTGGGAGAGGAGGAGACGCTGAGGTAGATGTGTCCTCGCTCTGTGCCCAGCGTGTTGGACATAACGCACGTGTATTTCCCTGCATCGGCAGACCTGGCGTCCACAATAATAAGCAGCTGATTGGTTGCGGCAAAAAAGTGGCGCTCGGTCAGCAGCAACGGGCCGTCGTCTTTTGTCCAATTCAAGCGTGGGGTGGGGCTACCACGGGCTATACACTGAAGAACAGCCGTCTCACCACGGGCTACTGTGCGATCTTCAAGAGGGCGCTGGAAAGACGGTGTCTCTGTGTGGTGGAGAAAAAGAAAGAAAGAAAGAAAGAAAGAAAGAAAGAAAGAAAGAAAGAAAGAAAGAAAGAAAGAAAGAAAGAAAGAAAGAAAGAAAGAAAGAAAGAAAGAAAGAAAGAAAGAAAGAAAGAAAGAAAGAGAATTATTAAACACCACAATGCATTTTAATTCGTTAGAGAAAAAGCACCCCAGATCGGTATGATGTAATGTCATTAATCATGTGGGTCAAAAAAGCAGAGCGTACCCAGCACAGTGAGTGTGGCATTAGCTGATAGACTGCCTGCCTCATTTTTGGCAGTGCAACTGTATACGCCCATATCCTCTGCCTTCACGTTGGCGATGAAAAATGTGTCGTCTTCAGGCATGACATGCATCCTTCTCTCGCGAGCAGCGGGGAAGTTGATACCGCCATCCTTCTGCCAAGCAATCTGGGGGGGAGGGTGTCCCTCTGCAGCACACTCCAACCGTGCCACAGTGCCAGTCCGGATTGTCAGGTCCATGGGGGTCTTCAGGAAGGAGGGCAACTCTGGTAACAGTGCAAACTTAAAGTTAAGGATTCCGTTATATGCAATAATTCCAAGGACAATCAGACACACAACCCCATGCACATAATAAAAAGCACAAACAACCCCCCACAAATTCCTATTAACCCCTATACATATGCATCTGGTTTATACCCCTCATTTGCAGTTCTATAATATTATTTAGGTCTGAATTTCTTTTTGTTTCTGGGTGCTGCTGGAGCACATACCTCTGAATTATGGAATGACAGAATAATCACATCACCCAGGCTAGCTTCCCAGAGGGCTACATAATCTTTGCTCTACTGAAATTGGAAATTAAATTAGGAGTCCAGAAAACAACCAAAGAGAGATAAAAGATCTAAAGAGCACAGGCAGAAAGAAAACTTATTTCACAACCAGCAAAAGCAAAATTGTCTGTGAGGAGCACAGCAATACCAAAGCCTAGAGGGAATGCAGCCCAATATTCAGTTCTGATTGACACAGTGAGAAAATAAAGCCTTATAAAGTCTATTCATAGAAAGCCTAGAGCGCTTTGATGTGTAAACAGCACTGCATGTCATTTGTGACTAAAGAACTTTCCCAAATCTAAAATTAAACACAACCCTTAATCTTAAAACCAACACTGCAGTCCCACATGACAGCTCATGAGTGAACATACCATTAACAGTCACTTTGGCCTCAGTGGAGTAGTTGGCACTGAAGTTGTTGGAGATTACACACTGGTAGCGGCCTTCATCAGTGAAGTTAACATTTAGCAGATGGAGCATGCTGGTATAGATGAGCTGCTGGTCTTGGTAGCGAGCATAATTTTGCACCAGCACATCAGACAGCACCTCCTTGTCTTTCCTCCAGGTGGTGTTCAAGGAGGAATCGCTAGTGCTGAAGGCAGAACAGTTCAGAGTGACATTGGTGATGCGTAGGGCCACCACGGTCCTGGGATTCCCACTAATCTGTGGTCGAGGAAAGCCATCTGAGAAAGAGAAAAGGAACGTTTATTTTTTTTTTTAGAAGTGAAAAATTTTCATTTTAGTCATTTGTAGTTAATGTAATTTCCAGGGTCTTTCTAAATTAAAGGTCTAGTCTCAATGACAAATATCAGTAAGGTTTCCCCCACTTAAACCTATGCAGCTCAGATCTGAATTTTTCCACTCCTGATTACCTGATGGAGGAGGAAAAAAAAAAACCCTGAAAGCTCTCACTAGTAGCGTTTAGAGCAGAAAGGCTTTACAGACTTAAACAGACATCCACGGCTCTACTGAAATGTGGTAACAAAAAAAAAAAGTGTAAAATAAAACAAGGACCATGAACTTGGCATTCATCAGCATTGTCAGCTGTTGAATCTTAGTAAATAAGGAATTTTATGTTGATGGTTCTTCACAGTGATGTACATGATCTCACTCACCGCACACAAATTCATCCAGGGATACACTAAAGACACTCCTGCCTGACAGTGAAGTGGGATATGCACATACAGCGGTGCATGACTGCTGGAAAAGGCTGTGGGTGAGCCACTGGCTAAACCACCTCAGACTGCAGTCACAGAGGAGACTGCTGGTGTTCAAATCACTAAGGGAATAAAACACAGTATACTTTGTATTAAGGTTGGTGTTTCTTACAGTGTTTCTTTTGCATCAATGCTATTCCTTTTTGTGCTTTCATGGATGGATGGAAAAACAACAACAAAAAAAACCCCAAAAAACAGGACGGAATAACCAAGCTGTTTGGGTCTCGGGATTGCAATGTCATGCAGTCCATGCCAACAGCATATTGGATCTTGCGACCCAACTCAGTATTACATAAATACCTCATAGCCTCAGATAGTTTTTTTTTTCTTCAGCAAATGACCCTTTGCACCCTATCTAGCACTGACTTGGACCATCCAATAGACAATGCAATTAATTATGTTACAAAGATTAGTCATTTTAATATTACTGTAAATAATACAATTAATATAATACAAATCTATTTAAAATGCGGAAAACGCATTCTATGCATATTACAATCAATATTACAACCTAATGAATAACCCCACAAGGTAAAGTATAGTGCAATAAATCCACCATGTACAAAACTTAAGATCAAATGAAGAATATGTGCACACTTACAAGGATTTGAGTTTCAAGTGAGAGAATGATTTAGGATGAAGAGAGATGATCCGGTTCTTACTTAAATCTCTGTGGAGACACAATGTTCATAATATCATTTGTTGAGAATTGATTCTCACGTTTTGTTTTTAATAATATCCCATATTATACTCCGAACGAAGTATTAACATTCAGTAAATTGTAAAGAACATGAAAAGAAACATACAGATGCTCTAGTTCTTTCAGGCCCTCGAAGGCCTTCTCTGTAATGGTTCTGATGTTGTTCATCTGAAGCACCCTGAGAAACACACACAGACACTGGTTTATGCTATTGCATCTGTAAAAGTGCGAACATGTGAGTGCGTTGTGGGCAGGCAGTTGTGTGTCTGCCTTCAAACTTGCACATAATGTTAACATACTCAATATAGGATAGAAAATTAAAGTTGAGATTTTATGCCATGTTTGAGGAAAGAGCTGAAGTAAAAGCACATTTTCTTAAGTGTGTTTTCCCCCAATTTACCTCTCAGACTCTCTATTCCAGAGTTAAGTATAAACACAGCATTAATCCTGAATGACTGGAGAAATTAAGTTAATCGATACTGCTTATTTCCAACAATCTAAATGCAATCAGGTTTAAATTCAATCAGACAGTTAATTTTCCCTCCCCAAAAACAAGAGGTCAAAGACGGGTCGCGTTTCAAAAAATTCTAAATAGACTAAGCGCCTACTTGCTGCACTGCATCGACCTTCAACACATAATATAAACCCTTCTTAATACACCATTCCGAGCAGCTGAACTACATATATGAAATACCACAACAAAAGAACTGAAAAATACCACTTACAATGTGTTGAGCTTTTTCATGCCAGCAAACAAACTGACCGTGTCCTCAATAACAAGAGATATGTCGTTGCTACGGAGATCTCTGGGGGAAAAATAATAAAAAAATGACAGTGATTAGTAAATCTTCAACACACACTTCAAAATTCACTTCACATTTAAGTGAGTTTGAGCTTTAAAAAAAAAAAAAAAAAAGAATTTCTGTCAACTGCTTTGCATCTAGAAAGTAACAAACGTGTGTGATGATGGCATACACCACAAGTATACAAGCCTAACAATAATAGGTCAGTGAGGGGGCAGGTTTTCATTCCAATCAAGCATGAGCCACACCTGATTCCACCTGTTGATCTTTTAATAGACCATCAAATGTGGCTTCCACTTAGTTGGAAAACCTTAAGAAGAAAAAAATAAATAAATAAAAATTTCACAAAACATGCACCCATCTCTCTGCCACTGAGACTAGGTACCCCATACATATGTAAGCGTTAATCTCTCTAGGTCCTAAAAGTACAAGGCAGGAAATAAATGGGATGATTATGCTAACATAGTTCCCCAGTATAGAATAAAATGGATCCAAGGGTAATAATGCTGTAGCAATCTGACCCTGAACAGTAACAAACAAAACATAAATCCAGGTGTGGTTATATGACCAGGCAAAGCTTTAATGTGTGTGCGTGATGTGTTTTCTCACAATGTGCGGACATTTGCTAGGCTGTCAAAAACCCCCTCTCCCAGGTGCGTGATGCGATTCTCGCCCAGGTTTAGAGTCTGCAGCAACCCGAGGCTAGAGAAAGCCCAGTCCTCGAGACGACTCAAGTGATTATAGGACAAATCTCTGATAAACACACACACACACACACACACACACACACAATGATTAAAGAAAAACTTGATTAATCTAAATAAATAAATATATAAATATGTAAACTATAACTGCAAATTATTTGCTGGTACTAAGAAAATAACAGGACACCTGTTTTCTCAAAAATGCATCAGAATGGATGTTTAGAGGCAGCTGTTTTTACATTTTGAAAAAGAGATTAATGATTATATAGAAACTAAGGCATTTGTCAATTAAGTACTTTTGTAACTGGGCAAATTGTCTGCCTCATGTTTTACTTTTTACACCATAATTATACTCACTTTAATTATACATTGAATATTTGCTTATTTTGAATGCATAATAAAACCCCCAACTTCTGCCTTACTGCAAATAGGTTTTGAAGTAAGTTGTACTTCTCCGTGAAGAAGAAAAAGCTTTAAAAATTAATGATAATGTTAATAGGTTAAAATACAAGTTATATTATCTTCAACTGGAATAAAAAGCTTTCTAATATGAGCAGCTCTCAGCCCCTGCACTGTGTCCGCTTCAACTTCCCCTATTAAAATCTGAACCGCGGAAGCTGCTGAGCGAGTTCACCGGCTAAACTAAACTCACTGAGAATACACCTGAGAAACCCAAAAGCATAACGAATGTACGTGACTCACAGTTCTTCCAGGCGACGACAGAACTCCCAGGCATCGGCTCGGACAAGGCCGATGTTGTTGTGGCCGAGTCGGAGTACACGGAGCATGTGTAAGCCATAGAGCCAGCCCTTGTTTAACTCGGTCAGGTTATTGTGTTCCAGCTCTCTGTACAGCCAAAAACCAAAACACTAATTAGTATCGCCAAGAGTTAACATTCCACCATCCCACAATAACCACTCTTTAATTCATTACCACGGGTTAGTAAATGAGTTAGAACAGTGAAATCGGCAAACTGTTTTTAGAACTGGAACGGACATCAGAAAATATCCACTAGAATCCACTCACAATTCCTCCATATCAGCAAGTCCAAAAAGAGCTCCATCCATCAGCTTCGTGACGCCATTCCTCTGCATCTTCAGAGACTTCAGTGTCTTCAGTTCTTTAAAGACCAAACTGTCTACCACTCTGATCTTATTGCGTTTTAACTCCCTAATACAAACGAGACACATTTCTTTCCAGTCAGTGTGGATTTATCCCAGCAGTACTAATAAGTATGCCAAGTATCTCACTAAACTTTTATATGATGTAATGAGTTTTGAACTGCAGCGTAAAGGCAACTATTTCACACCGACAGCCACTGTTTGTTATTCGCTGCTATAACAGTAGAATGAAAAACAATTGTACTTACAGAATTTGCAGTTGGGACAGCGTGAAGACTTTAGCCGGCAGTAGTGAAAGGCGGTTCCTGTTTATCTTCAGCACGAGCAAAGAGCTGATGTTGTTAAAGCAATCTGGCTCTAGAGAGCTGATTTTGTTGTTGCTCAGATTCCTGAATTCGAAGACAAAACAAATCATTTGATAATATGGACTCTTTATTGTTATGCATCATTAATGAAATATTGGTTAATGAAATACTAACATAAAATAAATAAATACAATTTAAAAATCCCACTCAAACCAGTTTTTCCCTTCTTTCACAACATAATTCGTGAAACACACTCATTTGAGAGAGAAAAAAAAAACATTTCAGGCTAATTTTTTACAATTATAATATTGGATTAATGTCTTGGGGTTTTTTTTATGGACAGAGAAAACAAACCGCTTATGCAATACGCTAGATTATAATCACTACGCACTATTGCATGGCTTGAGTGTTATTGAAGGCAATTTTGGTGAAGCCTGAAGCCAAAATGCCAGAGGGATTTTTATAATAATGGCAGATTACAGATATTATGAACCCTTTATTTTGAAAAAGCTACTAAAAGCTATTCTACTGCAGACTCTGGTATTATATGAAACAAAAAGGATGTACAGGTATTTTAGCTGCATAGGAGGAAACGATCCAGCTTTTAGTTCAGAGATGAAGTTTGAGCTCAGGTCCAGACTTTCCAGGGCTGAATAGGACAGAAGCTGTTCAGCGACCACTTCAGAGATTCGGTTATAAACCCTGAACACACAAACAAGAAAGAGAAACATTACTGTACATAATTCTAGGTCATTTCACCCAGCTCCATGATCATTTAAGCATTGCATTTGTTTTAATTAACAAAGCTATCCGAACAGATTAGTTCGTTCTATACACAAAAACAAGTGTTTCATTCAGTAAAATGGCTCTGTGCCATGGATAACTGGCTATTTTCCATTTTAACGACCAATTTAACCATTTGCCAAATACACCCTCTAGCAAGCATTCGCCCTGTATGACAGCTACCAACCAGGGAGGGTGAGAGCTGCACTATATGGACAAAAGCACTGGGACAGTTGGAGGCACATGTTTGTACAGGTCATCAAATGAATTTGCAATAAATTCTCCCTTTAATTCAATGAGAAAAAGGCTAAACTTGTTCCAGCATAATAATGCCCGTGTTCACAAAGCCAGCCGCATGAATATATGGGTTACATGGGTTATAGTGGAAGATTTTAAGTGGTTGGTTATAGAACTCTGACCTCATTTCAATCTACTGAAAACTTTTGGGGTAAAATTGGTGAAAAAAATGGTGATTGCACACCAGGCCTCCTCGCCTCACCCTACATCGGCACCTGACTTTACTAATGTCCTTGCATCAGAATGAGCAAAGATCTAAAATCTAGTGGCACATCTTCCCAGAAGAGTGGAAGATATTATAACAGGAAATATAAACTAAATGTGGATGTTTGAAAATCACACGGTCAGGTATCCACAATCTTTTGTCCAGATAGTGAATGCTTTTTCTGAGACGTGAGAAACCAGTTGTTAATACTTACAGAGACAGCACAGTGATGTTTGAGGAAGCATCTCCAAGGAAAGGCACACTTGAGAGCTCATTATGATTCAAAGACCTAAACAGAAAGAACAGGTTAGGTTTATTAACAGACGGAAAATAAAGATGGATCGGTAATGTAACACAGTATGCTAATAATTTTTTTTTTTTTAACACGGTATAATGTTATACTTTGGATAGAACAACTTTGAAAGGAAGTCTTTGTTCACCACATATATCCATGCTTTAAATAACATCTAGCATAATTTAGCACCAAAATCCATTTTACATGAAGAATAATTATCAACAGTGTTCAATTATTTTTTTATATTTCTAATAATTGAAGAAACCAGAGTTCATTATTACACCAATACCAGTAAAAAACATCTTAAGATGCTGATTTATTTTTAAAACACTGATCGGGTTTTTGTCCTTGAAACACTTTTGTGTAGGACTAATTTCTTATGCATCTCGTTTCAAGTTTTTAGTTACAAAAGTCATTTTTAAACTTGTAGGAAAAGGCTTGAGCTGTTGATATGCAGCAAATAGAGAGAAAGAGAGGAGAAATGAGAGCAAGAATATTTATGTTTGGTTGTTCCATTGTTTTGTTTTGACACCAACAATAAACAAATTAGAAAGTTCACACCTTTCTGCTATCTCTAAAGAAAAGTAGTTCCCAAAAATATTAGTTAGTAATATAAGTTTCCTAAAATTATAGTTTTCTCATTTCTGAGTGGCGTATTGGACAGCAGGCAAGTTTTTCTGATATTTCAGTTAACTTGGCCAAATAATATGCTCTAACGTGCACAACACCTGACAGGACCTGAAATTACTGCATATCGTAGAGTCAAGCATAAAACAGTAATATGGTATAAATTGGCAATTACAGTAACGCAATTATAAGGACTGAAAGAAGATAAATGTTACTGAAGCTAGGGATGTGTGAAATGTATTTTTTATATCTTAATGAGTCTTTATGCTCACCAAATTAGGAACACAATCTGTTCTATAAAATGGTTGTTTGGGTTATATCGGCAGTAAAAAAAATATTGCGGGGTTTTGTATCGCGGTATCCCGACAGACTTGTTTATCGTTCTAACCTTAGAGTGGAATCAGAACCAGAAACTATTTATAAACCCACGTTACACGGGACACGTTTAATTGCTCACTACAATATCAATGACTTGCACAGATATACATTTTATCCCCAGGACACTGAGTGAGTATAACTAAGGTTGTTGTGTAGTTTATCGTTAGCTACGGGAGACTCCACAGCAGGCCAGGCTTCATGTAAACATCCACCGCGTTCGCTTCGGCCTGCGACTTACACATGAGTGACCCATGCTGGAATTCCCACAGGAGGCTCAGCCAATGTTGTCCGACTGCAGTCCAAGAGTTTAGTACCGTCTGAAGTTTCGGAACAGACACAGGCTGAAGGACACGGGTCCAGGCCGACAGCAGCACTCAGTATGATCATGAACAGGGCCTGGGGGATGGGCCAGGCCGCCGCCATTTTGACTCTCTCACTTACTAACAGTTCGTATTTACGGCATTAATAAGTGAAGACGGATATAAATAAGTTTTATAATGCCTCAGAATTAGCGAGTGAGTTCCATGCCAATCGACAGCAGCAACAAATCCGCTCCGAAATGAAAGCTGAGCATCTCTGATCCATGGCTGGGCTTCTTTTCCGTCCTTTCCTACGGAATTTCCTTCCCCTTCCGCCTTCCAGTCTGCTGCAGCTCCGAGAAGTGTTTCCTCAGCCAGAAGACAATCAGCTCACAAAGTGCCAAAGTCGCTGTTAAGCAGCGTAAATCAATTCGTTATATATATACACTTGTCTGGAAGCAGCAAAAACAGTCCTTTGTTTTGAAACGCTCTCCCACCACTTTTCCGCAAAGGAAAACAAAAGCGTTTTCCCAAGACAACATGCGATCTCCTGTGCACTACAGCGCCCCCTCATTCGCGCATGCGCATTGCAGCATCAAACTATGCGCCTGTTGATCTGCAGATGGCAGTGGTCACATTTCTAGTGTTTTGTTTTATGTATTTTTTTTTATGTATTTTTTCTCTACATTCAATAAGCACAAACCTCTGCAACTAAAACTTTCTTTCGGCTTCTCCCGTTAGGGGTCGCCACAGCGGATCCTCCGCACGTTTGATTTGGCACATGTTTTACGCTGGATGCCCTTCCTAACACAACCCTCCCCAATTTACCCAGGCTTGGGACCGGCACTGAGAGTGGCTGGGGATGGTTCCCTGACCGGGGATCGAAGCACAAACCTCTGCAACTAACTTGACTAAATAACATTCTTCTTTTTCTTCTTTCGGCTGCTTCCATTAGGGGTTGCCACAGCGGATCATCTGTCTCCATACCACCCTGTCCTCTACATCTGCCTCTTTTACACCAACTACCTGCATGTCTTCCCTCACCACATCCATGAACCTCCTCCTTGGCCTTCCTCTTTTCCTCCTACCTGGTGGCTCCATCCTCAGCATTCTTCTACCAATATAATTTATGTTGCTCCTCTGCACATGTCCAAACCTTCTCAATCTTGCCTCCCTCACCTTGTCACCAAAACATCCTACATGCGATGTCCCTCTAATAAACTCATTTCTAATCTTATCCATCCTCCTCACTCCCAACGAAAACCTCAACATCTTCAGCTCTGCTACCTCCAGCTCCACTTCCTGTCTTTTACTCAATGCCACTGTCTCTAATCCATACAACATCCCAGGTCTCACCACAGACCTATAAACTTTCCCTTTCATTTTTGCAGATACCCTACTATCACAAATCACTCCTGTCACTCTTCTCCACCCACTCCACCCTGCCTGCACTCTTTTCTTCACTTCTCTTACATACTCTCCATTACTTTGCACTGTTGACCCCAGGTACCTGTATTCCTCCACCTTCTCCAGCTCTTCTCCCTGCAACCGCACAACTCCACTGCCCTCCCTCTCATTCACACACATGTATTCTGTCTTACTCCTACTGAGTTTCATTCCCCTTCTCTCCAGCGCATATCTCCACCTCTCCAGGCTCTTCTCAACCTGCTCCCTACTCTCACAACAAATCACAACATCATCCGCAAACATCATAGTCCAGGGAGACTCCTGTCTGAACTCGTCCGTCAACCTGTCCATCACCACTGCAAACAGGAAAGGGCTCAGGGCCGATCCTTGATGCAGTCCAACCTTCACCCTGAACCAGTCTGTCGTTCCTACTGCACACTTCACTGCCGTCACACTGTCCTCATACATGTCCTGCACCACCCTCACATACTTCTCTGACACACCTGATTTCCTCATACAATACCACAACTTCTCTCTTGGCACCCTGTCATACGCTTTCTCTAAATCCACAAATACACAATGCAATTCCTTCTGTCCTTCTCTATACTTCTCCATCAACATTCTCAAAGCAAATAAGGCATCTGTGGTGCTCTTCCTCGGCATGAAACCATACTGTTGCTCACAGATGGTCACCTCTTCTCTCAGCCTGGCTTCCACTACTCTTTCCCATAACTTCATGGTGTGACTGATAAACTTAATTCCCCTGTAGTTACTGCAAGACTGCACATCTCCTTTATGCTTAAAGATTGGTACCAGCACACTTCTTCTCCATTCCTCAGGCATCTTCTCACCTTCCAAAATCCTGTTAAACAATCTGGTCAAAAACTCCACTGCCATCTCTCCTAAACATCTCCACGCTTCTACCGGTATGTCATCTGGTCCAACCGACTTTCCATTCTTCATCCTCTCAATCGCTGCTCTCACTTCCTCCTTACTAATCCTATCCACTTCCTGCTTCACCAACTCCACATCATCCAACCTTCTCTCTCTCTGATTTTCCTCATTCATCAGCTGCTCAAAATACTCCCTCCACCTTCTCAACACACTCTCCTCACTAGTCAACACATTTCCCTCTCCATCCTTTATTGCTCTAACTTGCAATACATCCTTCCCAGCTCGGTCCCTCTGCCTGGCCAATCGGTACAAATCCTTTTCTCCTTCCTTAGTGTCCAACCTCTCATACAGCTCCTCATATGCCTTTTCCTTGGCTTTCGCCACATCCCTCTTAACCTGCTGCAGCATCTCCTTGTACTCCTGCCTACTTTTCTCATCACTCTGTCTATCCCACTTCTGTTTTGACAACCTCTCTCTCCTTATGCCCTCCTGCACTTCCTCATTCCACCACCACGTCTCCTTGTCTTGCTTTCTATTTCCAGATGTTACACCAAGTACTTTTCTAGCTGCCTTCCTCATCATTTCTGCAGTAGTTGCCCAATCATCCAACACCTCCTTAACACCACTGAGCCTCTGTCTGACCTCTTCCCTGAACCTCACACTACACTCTTCCTCCTTCAGTTTTCACCATCTTATTCTTCTTTGAGTCCTCACTCTCCTCCTCTTCTTCTTCGCCTCCAAAACTATCCTACAGACCACCATCTGATGCTGTCTAGCTACACTGTCCCCCGGCCAACACCTTACAGTCTCCTATCTCCTTTAGGTTGCATAGCACATAGTTCACCTGTGTGCACCTTCCTCCACTCTTATACGTCACCCTATGATCCTTCTTCTTAAAATAAGTGTTCACCACTGCCATTTCCATCCTTTTAGCAAAATCTACCACCATCTGCCCTTCCACATTCCTCTCCTTAAAACCATACCTACCCATCACCTCCTCATCATCTTTGTTCCCCGTACCTACATGCCCATTAAAGTCTGCCCCAATCACCAATCGTTCTTTCCTAGGTACACCATCTACCACTTCATCTAATTCACTCCAGAATCTTTTCTTCTCCTTCATCTCACAGCCAACTTGTGGAGCATAGGCACTGATGACATTTATCATCTTCCCCTTCAACTTCCACCTTCACGATCATCACCCTATCAGAAACTTTCTTCACCTCCACTACACTCTTACTGTACTTTTCCTTCAGAATCACCATTTCTCTTTCCATCCACACCATGATAAAACAGTTTAAACCCACCTCCAATGTTCCTGGCCTTACTCCCTTTCCACTTGGTCTCCTGAACACACAACATATCTAGCTTTCTCCTCTCCATCATATCAGCTACCTCTCTCCCTTTACCCGTCATAGTACCAACATCTAAAGTACCAACCCGAACCTCCACTCTCCTGCACTTCTCCTTTCCCTGCCGTCTCTGTAGACGTCTTCCTCCTCTCCTTCTCCTCCTTCGGCCAACAGTAGCCCAATTTCCACCGGTACCCTGTCGGCTAACGATACCTGTGGCGGTCATTGTTAACCCGGGCCTCGATCGATCCGGTATGAAATTCTCATTTGTGATCCGCATATTTGATTTGGCACATGTTTTACGCTGGATGCCCTTCCTAACGCAACCCTCCCCATTTACCCGGGCTTGGGACCGGCACTAAGAATGCACTGGCTTGTGCATCCATAATGGCTGGGTTGACTAAATAACATTATTTAAATAAAATAAATCAAATAAGAAAAACTACAAAAAACGCTCCATTTGTTTCTATTGTCACAATAAATACTGAAACCTACTGTTCTAGACCTTTTAGTGGTGAAGAAAGGAAGGCTGTAGGAACAAGTCAAGTCAAGTTTATTTCTATAGCGCTTTTCACAACACACATTGTCTCAAAGCAGCTTTACAGAAATCAACAGTCAAGGTGAATGGTGTGCATTTGTCCCTGATGAGCAGCCGTGGCGACTGTGGCAAGAAAAAACTCCCTGAGATGTTATGAGGAAGAAACCTTGAGAGGAACCAGACTCAAAAGGGGAACCCATCATAAATCTTTCAACAATACAGAACAAGGGAGGTAAGGATGAAAAGAGGAAGAAAGGAAGGATGGGAGAGAGGAAATGGGAAGGAAGGAAGAAAAGAAGAAACGAGCAGGAAAGACCTGTTCCTTTAAGCCTAAAGATAAACACATAAAAGCTATTCTTAAAATAAAACATTATTAGTGTAAAATGTTGAATATTTTAATATTTTTAATATTTTAATATGTGTGGAAAAGCACATGTTCCATTGATGGCACCTCAAAATGTCATTGCTGATAGTGTGTGCAGCAGAGGTGGGAAGTAATGAAGTACAAATACTTTGTTACTGTACTTAAGTAGATTTTACTGGTACCAGTAGTTTACTTTTTACTTTCACTCATTACATTGTTCTACAAATATCTGTACTTTCTACTTCTTACATTTTCAAATGTGAGGTGAAATGTCAATATTTCTTCTCACTGTGCCGTTTTAAGCCCATCAACCTTTTTTTTTTGTCATTGCACAGCTTTTTCAATCTGCCACTGGTGTATAATTTCCTGACTCTCACACCACAGACTTAGGCTAGTTTATGAAGCTCACAATGATCAGGCAGAAGGCAACAAATGCAAATTAATTTTAACGGTACAAATTTTATTAACGCGCGATCAATGCAGCTTGCATTTCTGTTTGGCCATTTTTATTAAAAATTTAAATAAGTAAATATAAAAGAGGCAAAATTCAAACCTTTAACTCAACACAAGTTTATTGACGACGTTATTTCTTTAGGCAGATATAAAAAAAAAATCCACCAAATAATTTATTTTTTTATCAGTAAACATTTGTTTTTCCTAATGTGCCAAGACTTAAATCAAGCACCAAAATCCGCCATGATGCACACAATGAACCCTCTGCGGGTCGACACATGCGCCGGCACGTTTTGTAACATTTTTTTCCCTTATAACGCTAAAACAAACTTAAAATACTCTTGTGTTTTTTTGATTGTACAGATAAGAGCAATACATCATACACATTTTTTAAAAGATCTACTTTTATTTGTATACACTCAAAATAACATCAAAATGCTGTGCTTTTGTAAAATAAAGAAAACATACATGGCGCACGCTCTGCCGTCTCTGTCATCTCGCTTCACAGACACATAAATAAAACGACCTGTATCTCAATGGCTACTTGACCCAAAGACATAATATAAATGTCTAAATAAACCACTTCACATAGAAAACAAATATTTTCTGATTATGTAAAATCCATATAAAAGTTAGAAGATATACAGTTTCTCCGGTATCACCTTATTAACCGTCCGTGTGGAAACATAGCAAAGTTTCCATTTGGTGTCCTGATGATTTACGTCATTTAAAACACCTCAATCCTTTTGAATGTTTACAAGAATATTTTGTCTTCATGCTTTATGTTGAGTATAGTTTCACTAATAATAAACATACATTTGCACAAACCATATTGATCAGTGTATTTAAAACTTGAAACGTATTAATTTAAGGTACATTTAGAACTTGCAAAATTGCGATTAACCGTGAGTTAACTCATGACAATTATGCGATTAATCACAATTAAATATTTTAATCGATTGGTAGCCCTTGTATTACTATTATGTGATGAAGAAGTACATGTCAGAGCCCAAACTTTTTTACTTTATCTTAAATAAAAAAGTATAATCGGTACTTCAACTTTTACCAGAGTCTTTTAACATGAGTGTCTGTACTTCTACGTAAATAAAGAATTTGTGTAGTTTTGTAACCTCTGGTGTGCAGTCTGTGATATTATATGTATTGCACTGGGTAATATAAGACAAAAGTTGCATTTTAAAAACATATTTTATTGATATAACAGAAATTTGGTGTTTGTGTTGTACAACCTCATGAAGCTTCATGTGTGAGACCCATCATGAGTTTTTTAAGGATAAATGACCATTAAAGCCATATGTGCATTTTGAACAACTTCCACTATTCTGGAAAGTTCTGGCTCAATATTTTGTTGTGTTTCAGTAGGAATCTTTGACTTTTTACATTGTCTTTCACTTTGTTTTTTTCCAAAAATGCTTGTCGATGCAGACTGCATTGCTGGGTACTTGAATTAAAATACGTGAAAATATAATTAAAAAACCGAAAGAGATTAAGATATGTGACCTAGTACTTTTGTCCATTTAGTGTATCTGGCTATGAATAAAAGGTTACTTTTCATCCTTGAACTTTTCACTGATTAAAAACCTTATGTACAATGTTATTTTTATCAATTTATTGTCTATATGATAAAGTTATTGAGGTTTGGATTAAACCAATATCTGGACAACCAATTAAAATAGTTCAATAATTTTAACAACTTTTTTAATAACTAATAATGGCAATAATAAATATAAACGTTGGTTGAAGTTACAAAATAATCAAACAAATAAATAACCCTGCTTATGTTTATTAGACCCATAGGGTTCCTCAGACCCCACTTTAATAACCAGAAAGAAAATCCACCAACCTTCTATTAATAGGTAATTTATCAAAATTAGTATGCTGCATTTAGCAAATATGAACAATATGTTTGTCTAAAATAACTAATTTTCCTAGTTTAAATAAAATTTAAAATCTACTTGATACCTTAATGTGCTTTAGATTATCCCCATTCATTTTAAATTACTATTTACATGTGACGTAGCTTCCTGTGTTTGACTTGTTTGCCGCGAGTTACGTGTTTGTATCTCTCGGCGTCTTTCAAACAAACTTTGCTATCTATCTATCCGTTTTTCCTCTTTTAATAATCCTTAATTGTTTTTGTCTTCCTGACTTGTGCCTGTAGTTAGTTAACTCGACTATAACTAGTGTTGTTTATATTTATTTTCTCTCACTCACATCTCTGTATAATAAATCTGTTCGTGACGATAAGCACTATGCCGGTTGTTTGTCTGCATTCGAGCACAGGTGAGGACTCGTTCGAGTTGCAAACGGTGGCGTTGGAGATGGAGGCATTGGAGAAACAGATTCGCGAGCTGCATGTAAAGCATGACCGGCTGCGAGAGCGGAAAGCGGCGCTGGAAACATCCCGGGCGGACGCGCACTCATCCCAGGTAAACTCCCAGGTTGAACCTAACGCTCCCAGCACATCAACTCCGCGTGCTTCTATGCCCAGGCCCAGCGCACCTACAACTCCGGCACCGGTGCAACATGGACCCTGGATGCGACCGCGGCGGAAGAGACAAGCCAAGCCCCGATCGAGGACGTCTCCACCTCCACCACCGGCCTTCGAGATCTCGACCGAGAACCGCTTCGTCCCCCTCCGCGAGACGGAACGCGACACTGTTATTCTCGGAGATTCCATCGTCCGGCATGTCCGCGCTACCCGAGCTAAAGGTAAGGTGCACACTCGCTGTTTTCCTGGTGCTCGTGTTCTGGATGTCGCTGCGCAGGTACCCGCGATCCTGAACGAGAACTTCGGAGCGGTTGTTCTCCATGCCGGATCAAACGACACCAGGCTGCGGCAAACGGAGATCTTAAAGAGGGACTTCAGGATCCTGGTGGAGACGGTACGCAGCACATCACCCACAACGAGGATCATTGTGTCAGGACCTCTTCCCACTTACCAGCGAGGGGCTGAGAAGTTTAGTAGACTTTTAGCTCTAAATGAATGGTTACAGTCATGGTGTCGAGAACATAAACTTCTCTTTGTTAATAACTGGAACTGTTTCTGGGAGCGTCCTAGGTTCTTCCGCCCTGATGGCCTGCACCCCAGCAGAGTTGGAGCAGCAGTGCTATCAGATAACATCTCTAGGATACTACACACCATCTGACTGGTAAGACATCAAGAAATCTTCAACTATAAGAACACGCATACTACAGACCAAATAGTTACAAGTTCACACACAGTCCAGTTTATAGAAACCATATCTATTCCTCGGGTAGTAAAACCAAGAATTATATACACAAGATCCAGAAATAATCTTATTGCAGTTAAAACTGAAAAATGCCAGATAAACAAACACAACAAAGTTCTAAAGTTCGGTCTTTTAAACATTAGATCACTTGCACCCAAAGCACTGATTGTAAATGAGATGATCACAGAGAATAATCTCGATGCACTCTGTCTCACTGAGACCTGGATTAAACCAGGTGATTATATGGGTCTAAACGAGTCGACACCGTCAGGATATGTTTATAAGCATGAGCCCCGTCAGACTGGTCGTGGGGGGGGTGTAGGAACCATTTATAGTGCTTCTCTTAATGTTAGTCAGAGATTAGGATTCAGCTTTAAATCATTTGAAGTGCTCGTTCTTAAAATTGCACTTTCAGAGATGCATAGAAAACTCGCTCTGGTCACCGTGTACAGACCCCCAGGACCCTACGCTGATTTTCTGATTTTCTTCATGAGTTTGCTTGTTTTCTCTCAGACCTCCTGATCAGCTTTGATAAAGTGCTGCTTGTAGGAGATTTTAATATTCATGTAGATGATGAAAACGATGCCCTAGGATTATCATTTGTCGATTTACTAAACTCTTTTGGAGTTAAACAAAACGTCACCAGACCAACCCACCGTTTTAACCACACACTAGACTTAATAATATCCCACGGAGCAGACGTCACTGATATAGATATTTTACCCCAGAGTGATGACATCACAGACCATTATCTCCTACTGTACACACTACCGGTAGAGCAGATTAACCGTGTTTCACCACGTTATCGACCTGGTAGGACTATTATTCCAACCACTAAGGACAGATTCATAAATAACCTGCCTGATTTATCTCAGTTTCACATTAAACCCATAAATGCTGATCATCTTGATGAGATGGCGAACAACATAGACCTTATCCTCACTAGCACTTTAGACACTGTTGCCCCCATCCGGTTAAAAAAGGTTCGAGAACAAGCACCTGCACCTTGGTATAATAGTCATACGCATGCCCTAAAGAGAACAACACGTAATCTGGAGAGAAAATGGAGGAAAACTAAATTGGCGGTATTTAGAATTGCGTATAAAGACAGTATGCTTAGCTACAGACAGGCGCTAAAAGCTGCTAGAGCTAAACACCTGAGCAAACTCATAGAAAATAACAAAAACAATCCCAGGTTCCTTTTCAGTACAGTCGCTAAATTAACAACAAATCAGGGATCTGAAAAATGTGTTCCATCACAGTTTAGTAGTGAAGACTTTATGAATTTCTTCACTGAAAAAATAGATAACATTCGAAAAACAATTGTGGCAGTTCAACCTCTGACAGCATCTCCCGACACAATCGTACTTACAACCCCACAACTACACTGTTTTACATGTATAGGACAGGAAGAGCTGTATGATGCTATTATGAAAGCTAAATCAACAACATGTCAGTTAGATCCAATTCCCACTAAACTACTGAAGGAAGTGTTATATACAGCTGGTGAGCCTCTTTTAAATATTATTAACTCCTCACTATCGTTAGGTCATGTCCCTAAATCCCTCAAGTTAGCAGTTATTAAGCCCCTCATTAAAAAACCTAATCTGGATCCAAACACGCTATCGAATTACAGACCAATTTCAAATCTCCCATTTATGTCTAAGATTTTAGAAAAGATTGTCGCTGCCCAGTTATGTGACCACTTGCAGGAGAACAATATCTTTGAAGAGTTTCAGTCAGGTTTTAGGCCCCATCATAGCACAGAAACTGCTCTAGTTAAAATCACTAACGACCTGTTTTTAGCTTCAGACCAAGGCTACATCTCCCTATTAGTTTTACTAGATCTTAGTGCTGCGTTCGACACTATAGATCATGATCTTCTCCTCGATCGCTTACAGAATTACATCGGTATTCAGGGACAGGCATTAAGCTGGTTTAAATCCTACCTGTCCAATCGTTACCATTTCGTAGATTTAAATGGAGAGCTATCCAGGATAATGCTAGTAAATTATGGCGTGCCACAAGGGTCAGTTCTGGGACCCCTGCTTTTTACAATATACATGCTTCCATTAGGAAATATTATTAGAAGGCATGGAATTAGCTTCCATTGTTATGCTGATGATACCCAGCTATATATTTCATCCAAACCAGGCGATACAGCTCAATTAGCTCGCATAACTGAGTGTGTTGAAGAAATAAGAGATTGGATGACCCATAACTTTCTGCTATTAAATCCTGATAAAACGGAGATTTTGCTCATCGGCCCAAAAAATAGTACACAGAAGCTCCAGCATCTCAGCCTGCATTTAGACGGTTGTTCTGTAACTACTAGTTCAACGGTAAAAGACCTGGGAGTTATTTTAGACAGCAACTTATCTTTTAAAAATCACATCAATCAAGTTACAAAAACAGCCTTCTTTCACCTTAGAAATATTTCTAAGCTAAGAAATATGTTATCTATATCTGATGCAGAGAAGCTCGTCCATGCGTTTATGACCTCTAGAATAGACTACTGTAATGCATTACTAGGTGGATGTCCTGCATCATTAATAAACAAGCTTCAGTTAGTTCAGAATGCCGCAGCAAGAGTTCTTACTAGGTCAAGAAAATACGATCATATAACCCCAATCTTATCGTCCCTACATTGGCTTCCTATTAAGTTTCGAATAGACTACAAACTACTGCTACTCACTTATAAAGCACTAAATGGTTTGGCTCCCATGTATCTATCCAGTCTCTTAACACGCTACAATCCGTCACGCTCCCTGAGATCTCAAAACTCTGGGCTTCTAGTAGTTCCTAGAATAGCAAAGTCCACTAAAGGCGGTAGAGCATTTTCACATTTAGCTCCTAAACTCTGGAATAGTCTTCCTGACAGTGTTCGGGGTTCAGATACACTCTCCCAGTTTAAGTGCAGATTAAAAACATATCTTTTTAGCAAAGCCTACACATAACACACATCACACACATCACATCACAACCTTGTGCTCCAGAACATCTGATCACATGCACATTATCAACTTGTGCTGTTAATATCATGAACAGCAGCTACGCTAATTCCTCTCCACTGCTTCTCTTTCTCTCCCCATCCCGAGGCTTCCTGAGGTTTGGCCAGCTCCAGTCACGTCCCACCTCGTGAAGATTACGGACCTATGGATGATCATGGAGAAGTAGATGCCGAGTGTTTAAAGGCCCTGGCATGGAGAAGCTGATGCTGGATCTATGATGATCACAAATTGTTCTGTATTGTTGAAAGATTTATGACCAAACTTTTGATGTCACCCATATGAGGATGGGTTCCCCTTTGAGTCTGGTTCCTCTCAAGGTTTCTTCCTCATATCATCTAAGGGAGTTTTTCCTTGCCACTGTCGCCACGGCTGCTCATCAGGGACAAACGCACACCATTCACCTTCACTGTTGTTTTCTGTAAAGCTGCTTTGAGACAATGTCTGTTGTGAAAAGCGCTATACAAATAAACTTGACTTGACTTGACTTGACTATTACCGTATATGCAGAGATAAAATAATTACAATAACATTAATAATAGGTGATTGCTATTACATCTTCCCATGACCAATCCCATTTGAAAACCAAAGCTCCAAAGGAGTAATTCTAAGCCATATTATATATATTAGTGGTGAATATCAATTACTATGACCCATGATGAAGTATCTGTTTTTGTTTTTATAATATATTGTATATTTAAAGTATCATTACTGTTTTTCAATGAGGTACAGATAAGAACGACCACATTTATCTGTGCAACTAAAGAGCATGTCGAATACAGTGAAACTGTAGTACGCATGCGCTTTCAACCAGGTGTAAACCATACATGTCCAGTAGATGGCGGTGTGTTTTTATTAAACATTATTTAAAAACATTTTTTTTTTATATTATAAATATCCAACTTTAAATAATTATAAAATGTTAATGACTGAAATTGTAATAAAATAAAACACTAAAATTCATTTGAGTGCTAAAGTTTTTTTGTAAATATTCGGAAAATATTATCAATACTAAAAACTTTCTTTCGGCTTCTCCCATTAGGGGTCGCCACAGCGGATCATCCGTATTCATGATCCGCATGTTTGATTTGGCACGTTTTTACGCTGATTGCCCCTCCTAACACAACCCTCCCCATTTATCCGGGTTTGGGACCGGCACTAAGTGTGCACTGGCTTGTGCAACCCTAATGGCTGGGGTTGGTTCGAACCTGAATTTCTTTTTTTTATTTTGGACACCATTTTTTATTTTGTTCTTCAAACTAAAGAGGAGAGAGACCATCTGGCATGTTATAAAGGCTCAGTAAAAAAAAATCCACATACAATCCACTGATGGTATTGAAGTGCATTAGTGCTTGTGAAATGGACAGTTTGCACACTTGGAAAAACTCCATCAATGCTGAATGGTATGTACAGGTTTTAGAGCAACCAATGCTTCCATCCAGAAAACATATTTTTCAGGAAAGGCCTTGCATATTTGAGAAAGACAATGTTAACTGTATACTGCATCTATTACAATAGCATGACTTCGTAGTAAAAAATACAACAAAGGATACCTAGAACTGTTAAGCAGCTAAAACATGGAAACAACATTGCACTCCCAAAAGAGGCGATAAGCGGAGGCGGAGGGAAAACACGTTTTTTACTATCATTAATGTACACTATGTATCCCTAAACTTTCAATTTTTACTTTTTCTTCTTTACTTATCCTAATTTTCGTCACAATCTTCGCTTTCTGGCTTCGCTTCGCCATCTAGCAGCGGCGTCTCGAGCTCGTACCTCAATTTTTTGCTCGTGTAACAAAGCAAAAAAATCGACAGAGTGACTGCTCGAACCTCGGAATACTGTTTAATATTGAATAAACTGTTATTGTATTTAAAACAGAGAATGAAAAATATATGTGAAATATCTTTCACTGTTTTTATGTTCAGATATAAGTGTATTTAGCACTACCATTATAGATAGTTCACAGATAAATACATTTTTTTTACTTCACCCATTTTCCTATAAGGATAACTAGCACGTGATGAAAAAACACTCAAATTAGTATATTTATAAGTGTGACTTACGGAGTGTAAGATTTACTTAAAACAATGAATTCCCATATAAATTTTAATTGAAAATTTATATATAAGAATTGTGTTTAGCCTATATTTTTTATATGAAAAGATATGAATCTTTTCCTATCTTTTTTTTAAGTAAACCTTACTTCACACTTTATTTATTTAATTTAATAAAACAATAGTTTTAAAACACTTTGTGTTTTTCCATTTAACACCAAAGCAAAAATATCCTCCTTAAAAAACGAATTTTAAATGATTTATAATAGACTAGAAGCTGCTTTATAAATCATTGCAAACATCAAGTTCAACAAGAAAGCATTTATTCTCATTGTTTAGAACATTTAGGCACTATAATAAGGACATGAAGCTATTGTAACATCTTTTTTGCATTAATTTTATCTGGTCTTAGCAGGTGGTAATTTGACAGGGCTTGATAAACTCTGAGGTAATAATGCTTATCTTTAGCTCTTGTCCAGGACATTTTCTTTTAGCTTGTGGTTTGTTGAAATTGCTCCTGCTGAAAGAAAAGAAATTGTATATGCTTTCTGAGTGCTTTAAACCATCTAAAATGCAGCATCTTACTGTAATTTATTTGAAAACAGACTGTAAAGCACTGTGAAAGTCGCTTTACTAAAATGAAAACTAAACTAAAATATTTATTTCTTTTGTTACTTACTATTGGCATGATGGGTATCCTTCTTTTTTGAGATGTCGATCAGCCCCTTGTACCTTTGTTTCTGCTCGTTAATGTGAGCATGTAAAGAGCGGCCCTCCTACACACATGCAAAAACATGTCAGAGTGTTTCTATTTCTATATAGTTGCTAAAAACTCTAAACTATTCTATAAAAAAAGATATCTGCTAACAACATTACACATTTGAATTTAAAAAAAGTATAAATGTTTAATAAAGGTTTAATAATCTAATGGTTCATAGTAATCTTATGACAGGAAAAACTCAGCAAAAGTTTTCACTTGCTAAGATTTGCAGCGATGCTGCAACTTGTGTCTTTATGTGAAGTCTAACAGTTAACAAAGTTTGCTGATGACATAAATGTAGTTAATAAAGTTACTGTTGCCTGTATTTACAGTACAAAATAGCAATTTTTTAAAAGCAAACACCCATACACTTCTGGGATGAACACAGAGGCTAGTGTAATGCATACGCCCCCTTATGGGGAACTCTAGAGAATCTAGTGTTAGTGAATTACTAAAGATTCTTACCATTACATTCTTGGAGTATTGTGTTTTCTCATGCTGGAGCTCCCGAGCATGCCTTGCATTTTCAGAGTCTATGACATTCTGCAAATGCGCCAGGTTCCTATCGTATTCTTGCATGATTTCATCCTCCATCTCGTTTGACACCTAGTGCAGTCATCACACCCAGTCAGTTAAAAGCATACTAGACTGTGTACTCTGTGTGGGTTACTGTATGTGTGTACATGTTTATGTGTGTGTGTGTGTGTGTGTGTGATAATTCTCACTTCTTCATCGATATAGCGTGAGTGGAGATTTATGATGCTTTGCTTCAGCTTGTCTGGCTCCTGGATGAAGCATGTACAGTTGTGAATGTCAACCCTCATCCTTTGCACCATAGTATTTAGGTCTTTGACCTGTGGAAACCACAACATAACAAAGATTACATTACAAGCCTGTGGAAAACTTTGGTGCTTATTATGTAATAATTGTCATCATAAACAAAGCATATTGTGAAACAAACCCTTTGCTTCTCTGCACTCAATGCTGTGTCCTTTAATTTGATCTTCTCCTTCAGGTCAGCAATGATCTCATTGTTCCTCTTATTGACTTGATCTGCCTCATTACCCAGCTAAAACAACAACATCCTTTGATCAGCTTGATGTTAAAAAAATATATAATAAATAAACTATTGATTACTTTAGTAATTGAGTTTCTAAGTATCATTTCATAGATTAATTGAGTAATTGGTTAAGAAATACTTTTTCTTTATTAAAGAGCGATACTGAATATACAAGAAAAAATAAGACGGTTCTCTTAAATAAATAATTTTCCTTTTTAGAAATATTTACAATTTGTATTGCTAAACGCACTGTACAGTGTTTTCTTTATGTTTGAAATTATCCCAAACTTTGGAATCTTTCTTTGGCCTGAGTCTTTTCCTCGTCCCTTGCAGTTTTCTCCCCAATCCTCCTTTTTTCATTCTGCAGCGTTTTCTGTGTTACCTGTCCAGAGCGCTCCAGAGTTTAGCGGGTGGTGTGTCAGTAATAATAGTCCGTGGGGAAACACAGTGCCCCGTGTGTAGTTAAATGGACTAAACGAAGTTTGAGGCAAATATTTTGGGTCAATGCCTTTTTGTATTCTAACTACTTGAGTTACTCCAGGAATCGTTTTAGCCCTATAATAATCATAATACCAGTCATTGGTATAAAATCTAACACAGTATTGGAACATTAACACCTCACCTCGTCATGCTTTAGTTTACATTCCTGTAGCTCTGCCTGAATTTGCTCCAGTTCACTCTTCTCTTTGCTGTTAATCAGTTCTTCCGTTTTCTTTTTGCAGTCCAAGATCATATCGTTTAATTCTTTCTCTTTGTGATTCAAGATCTTCTCCAGGTCTTGGAGTGTTGTGTGGAGCTTATTGATGGAGCTTTCCTGAAAGGACAGAAAAGATTACCGTCTTATTTAATTTAATGCTGTATTGGAAGTCTTTATTTATAATAATTTTTTTAACTTTAAAAACAGTTAATCACTGGCAACGTGGCATATTGCCAAATTGTTGGATGGTGTATATAAAATAACAATAGATACCATTATATAATATATTTACGATTATTTTCATATATTCTGTAAAATAAGCTAAAACCTGAGGGACTTTTACTGTGCCTAAGACCTTGTTTATGGACACTCTAACCACCACCTAAATCTGTTCTCCATGTTTCAGCTTATAATATGGATCTTATTCAACGCAAAATTTGTTCTATACACCAACACAAACGAAGCCAGAACATGTAATGTAAAATGAGCTTTACCTGTTCATTGATAGTATTGCTTTGCTTCTCCATTGTCTGTCTGAGATGCTTGATGTGTTTTTTCTCGTTCTTTAGTTGGTCCAGCAGGACCTGCTTCTCTTCCAATGTCGTCGAGATTCTGAAGCTCTTTTCGTCTATTATGTCTTTCAGTTTCCAGCGCTCTGATACCTTTAAAACAAACACATGCACAAATTTAAATGATGTTAAATCACATGATTGAGTGCAGTCATTTTGACAAGTATTTTAAAATGTATCAGTTGTTTGTACACTGAAAAAATATAGAAAAACAGCACTTTGTAGTTCACTGCTGTTTCCCCACTTAAACCTGGACTTAGAAGCTACAATAGTTAGAACAAATACTAAAACACTCACATTCTTCTTTGTGCGTCTCAGCTGATGCTCAGTTATCTGCCTGGCCTCCTGCTCCACCTGAAGATCTTGTTCATAGTCTTTGCAGAGTTCTATGATCTCAGATTCAGCTATTTCATTTAACGCATGCTGGCTCTCCTCGGATTTCTTCACTTCTTCTTCCAAACTGGCTTGTAGCTTTAGAATGGCGATAGAAAAGGAGATGCATATTACAATGTGAACTCCAAATCGTCCACACATGCAACAATTATCAGTGTCTAATTGTAGGATTTTGTATGTACAATTATGTAACTATTCCCAAATGATTAGTAGCTACTGTTCTGAAGCTTATATTAGATGCTATATAGTGTACAATGTGTCAAATAGTGCACTGAACTGTAATATTAAAAAGAAAACAAACAAACCATAGAGAATACGAATAAAATGAACTTGGGAGACTAGAACAGAGCCAAAGCAAGAACAAACAAGGAAAACAGGAATATCTTTGCTGACAGTGACAAGATTTCCTTACCTCCTGAATCTTGTTTTCAAGATCCTGTTTCATTTTCTCCATGGCACAAAGTTGGCTGTCCTTTTCCATCCTAAAATCCTCTTGGATGAGATGCATTTTATGCCCCAACTCGATGTTCTTGTCATATTCCACAAAGACCTTCTTATTGTAGTTGTGTTCTGGGGGAGAAAAAATGCCATCCAATTTAAATCATGCACTGTTATAGTTCAGGGAGATTTAACAAAACCCATGTTTGCAAACAACGTTGATATGTGGTGAGAGTATTTACTTTGTTTTTTCTGCTCTTGCTCAATATTTTTCATCAAATCTGTCAGCACCTTCTCGTGAAAGACACGCTGTTCCTTTTTATGATTTTCCAGCGCCTACAGTGAAAAGTAAATATAAAGATAGACAAGTCAAGTCAAGTTTATTTCTATAGCGCTTTTCACAACAGATATTGTCTCAAAGCAGCTTTACACAAATCAACAGTTAAGGTGAATGGTGTGCATTTGTCCCTGATGAGCAGCCGTGGCGACTGTGGCAAGGAAAAACTCCCTTAGATGTTATGAGTAAGAAACCTTGAGAGGAACCAGACTCAAAAGGGGAACCCATCCTAATTTGAGTAACATCAAGAGTTTGATCATAAATATTTCAACAATACAGAACACTGAAGAGTGAGAACTTACATGATTACTGGAGTATAAGATTATAAGTAAATGTTCTTTCTACAGTCTTTGGTATAAAAGTAGGAGCTACTGAGCTCAACATTTGTGATCATCACAGATCCAGCACCAGCTTCTCCATGCCAGAGCCTTTAAACACTCCAGGAGGTCCAATGTCAAAACTCCACACATGTAGTGGGATCCAATTGGCACTGGTACGTCTCTAGATGGTTCAGGATGTTTGCGAGTTCAGCAAAATCTTTCAGCAGACAATTACAGTTATTATATTAATTCAACTTAGTACTCCTTTCTAATCAAAATGAAGACAATATGACTGTCTAAAATCACTCGATTAGCACAGAATGTTCACCATAAACTACTTGTTACTAATCTGTGATGTTCCTCTTTATGAACCAAGATCAAGTCATGGTGAAGGGGTTGTGTAATTGTGTACTGAATGAATAAACTAAGCAATATGTAGTGGTGTTCGCCACCAGTTAAATAAATTCAGATCATAGTGCCCTCTGATGACTCTATCACAAAGTGTAAAGATACACACCATTCACACAAACATAGCACAGAGTACTTGGCTTACCTGAATATTTCCAAATTTGTTGTGCTGTGTAATTTGTGAAATCAGCCCAATATCTGAACATTATCTACTTTCCTCTCACTAACGAGGCCCTAAGAATACATTTTCAGCCTGAGCTCATAAGTACTAACCTGGATTCTTGCTGTCAGAGCCTCTATTTTCTGCAAGTAACTCTGAGCAATGTTGTTCATCTTGTTACTGCAGTCCATATTCTTCAGATTCAGTCTGTGTTTACTCTTCACTTCCTGCCACCTGACTTTGGACTTGAGCTCATGTATCATCTGATCCTATATGAAGAAAGGAGTTTAACCGAACATTTTATAGGATAGACATAAATGCACATCTTCAGCGAGCCAATCAGTGCTCGAATTGGACTTGACTCAATTCGAGCACTGGGGCCAAAGCACAATACTGCTCCTATGCAAAATATAGTGTGAGCAAAACATCATTCCCTCAGTATTAAAGACTAAATAGCACATACATACCTTTTCCTCCAGATATTCCTTTGTACAGAGAACTTCTTCAACGTAATCAAGGTCTTTCACCATCTCCAGCTTTCGTCCGCACTGGTCAATGATCGCCCAGATGAGGAGGGAGCCGTCCTGTGAGGCGGTCAACAAAAACTGATCACCGGGTGTGACGGTCATCTGCGCACATGATTAAAAGAGAAATGTTAAAAGTTGAATTGAAGGAAATGGAAATGTTCATTACAGCAAAAAGAACAGATATAAACATCATTAGCTATACACTATATATATATATATATATATATATATATATATATATATATATATATATATATATATATATATATATATATATATGTAAAACACAGCCAAGTCTCATAATGATATTGACACTTTCTTTGGCCATTATTTTCTGATCTGGCATTAACTTACAGTGCACACACTTATCTACAAAACTATTTCTACATTTCATCTGTCCCACAGTAACACAACATACATACTTTTGTGATAGGACCAGAATGGCCCTGATGTTCTTCCCAGGTTTTATCCTTTTCAAATGGATGTTTGATGACTCTGACAGTACCAGTGGCAGTCCCAATGTATATCGTTTCACCTAAATGAGTCATAGAGATGGCTGTGTAGGTCACACCATCTGAGGCCTGTTCATCTATAATCTAGTTATAAACAAAAACATGTACCAATCAAGTTAACCTTAACATTCGGACATATATAAAGGGGAACAAAATATCAAGTTATCTGGATCACAGTGTGAAAACAAAAACAGTGCACGATGAAATTGAGATGAGAGAATGTCTATTTTCAAAAGCACTATTTTAAATAAAATATTCTATTAAAATAATCAATTAATATACCCAAACACACTGCTGTGATTGTAACTTTAGCCACTTATCTAAAAAAAAAAATCAAGCATACAGTGTTTGAGTTTTTGGACTTGCCTTTCCATCACAAATCTCCTTAACACTGAACCGGTCTACAACAAAGACGTTCCCCGTGATAGTGGAGAGCGTCATATCTGCAATGATCAAGTTTGTCTCCTTCCTAATCTCGTAGTTGCCAGTCAGGAGGTTCCATAAATATACAACGCCATCCAGCCCACATGACACCAGGTGGTGGTCATCACTGCACCACTTCACTGACTGCACCTGAAGGGTATCCAAGTCATGGATATTTAATAGTGGCCTTACTTATATTTCCAAAATATTTCATTCAAAAACCTATTTTTGTTTGTATGCATATTTGTCATTATAAATGCAGTGTTCAAAAAAGTTGTATGTGCACAAATTACTTTTTAGACTCAACATTATGACAAAATAAATATACAGAATTTCCTGTCAGAAATCCTAAATCAAGTTTTAAGCAGTCAGCAAGCAGGAAGGTTTATAAATCTGACTGTGAAATCTGTCAGCTGAGGTACATTGTCTAGAAATAACAGAATTCAGTGAGACCCCCACATTTCCAAGGACACACCTTCTGCTCACAGACCCTGTGGTAGTAAAATGTTGTAAAACAAAATACATACTGACCTGATTAGTGTGGCCACTCAGGTCCTGTTTCTTACGTGTTCTGATATTGTAGACATGTATAATGTTCTTGCTGATGGCGACGAACATGTTGCCATCGTGATTGAACACACACTGTGAACACACGTGCTTTTATTTTACTTACTTTTCCTATACAGTTTCAACAAACTTAATTTAAAACACATACTTTTTTTCACTTTATACACATAGTACAGTAAAACCCTATTTTAAGAGCAACTAATAGTATAAGCAAACGAAGATACGAGCGACCTTGCTCGCAAAATTTCACCCTATTTTGCAAGCAAATTTCGAAGGCACGAGCAAACCCACGCTGCTGGTTCCCCGCTTTCAGCCGAGGGTAGCATCAGTCGCTTAGTTGATCTCGTGTTGCTCGGTCGCTCTCACCTTTACGTTAATTCTTATGGGAAAAATCAGTTCGAACGTACGAGCAAATGGACCAACGAGCAATTTTCACGAACGAATTATGCTCGTCCAACGGGGTTTTACTGTATCATAAAATCTCAATTAATCAATTACAGGACAATATTTGAGCTTAGAGAACAATAACAATCTATTTGCTTTTGATCTATATGCCCTTTCTTTTAAACAAATGCTATTTCTAAACATTTAGCAGCACAACAATGCTAAACTGATGTAACCACATAGGGTATGAACTGTTGATCTGTCAATAGATTATAGAGTTTTAATAGCTCTATACAAATAAAATGAATTGAATTAAATTTAATTGTCAAAACTTCACAAAGGTCATGTCAGTGAGGACCCACCTCAGTACAGTTGTACATCTTAAAACTCTGGACAATGCGCATGTTGTCACAAAGCAGGTTCATGAGGCAGATTTCAGTGGAGAAGCCCACCAGGATGGATTGGCCATTTGGGTGAATCGACACACAGAGTGGCTTATCATCAAACTCCTCACGTTGAACCAGAATGCTGCAGAGAGAAATTTTTTTCCATACATTCAGAAGACTGTCAAAGTAAATAAGCACTATGGATATTTTGGTATCCATGTCTGATGAGGATTATGCTAATTAATACCAAGTACTCATTTAAATATTGCTTTTTAATTAGTAGATTGGCTTGACACAAAATGTTTTTTTTTTTTTATAGTTTTCTCTAGTAGGCCCTTTGCATGTATGTATACTTTTAGGAATATTTAATGTCTAGTGAATGAGATTTTCGAGCCAGATAACATACATATTCATTTTCTCTAACAAATAATAGATTTTTGATCTAAAAAGTCCTCCTAATTTTGAACAGCTCCTACCTGGTCTTGTAGTTCCAGATGTGTATGGTGCAGTCTGAAGAGCAGGTGGCAATAAGGGGTTTCATCGTGCAGATGGATAGTCCAGTGATGTTGTCAGAATGAAGAGCGTGAAAAAGATATTCAAACCGGGGTTTCGTACTCTAAAAAAAGAAACAGAAATTAGCACATTTCCAATTTTAAACTGGAATTTTCTTTAATAACTGTATAACATCATACTGCTTGTTGATCTGTTACCTCACATATCATGGGCAGGATTTCAATGCTGATATGGAACAGTTGCCCTTGGTCTGTTGTGATGGCCAGCATATCCTCTGCTGGACTAATGCACATTGTGGCAATCTTCTGAAGCGGCTGATAACTATTTGGGTCGACAGAAATCTGCAGAGAAAATCAGAGGAAAACAGTTCTTAGTGTGTTCCAAATTACTAATTGATTTTCAGACTCAGTGTCAGAATATTGATACTTTAGAACTGTGAGCCAAACCCTTAAACATAAACTTGCAGAGTTTCTTTACTGGTAAACTGCCTTGCATTAAAGTTTCTACCAAATGTTAGATATGAATTACTCACTATTATTTCCACAGTCTTTCTGTAGGTGTCGTTCTGGTCAGATTTATTGTAGAGACAAACTAATCCCGGTCCGGCTGAACAGGCAAATCCCTTGGAATACCGTTGGATGGCTGTAACTTCCTCAGTTAAAGATGAAGAAGAGTCGTCCGTCTCCGTTTTTCTGTCAAGGAAGTAAATGGAAAGCTTGATGATTTGGGACAAATTCCCCAAAAATGCACCTTTAGCATGAAACAAACATTAAAAAATAAACATATCAGAACAAGCAAGATGGTGTTACCTCTCACATGGTCTTTCCAGCCTGTGCGGTTGTTTGGACTTAAACATTAACAGGTTTCCTGCCTCGGTTCCAGCGATGACACAATCCCGAGACATCCATGTGTGGCACAGGGCATCCTCGTTCTCCAATATAAATGAGTTGGTCATTGTTATGGAGTTGTCTTTGAATTCAAAGAGTTTGAAAGCTTCTGTTCCGGTCACACAGATCTCTCTGTGATCCTGTGGATTAAAGCTGACCTGGGATTGAGAAAAGATAACTCTCAGTAAGCACTATAAAACACAGATGTAAAACATTTTCAGTACTACAAAGCCCAAAAAACAATACCTGGCTGATAAGCCCATTCTCCATAGTCTTAATAGAATAGAGGAGCTCCTTTTTGCTCCACTCCCAGCAGAAAAGGGTCCATGTGGGTTCTCCAGCCTGACCCAGGAGGTAATTTGATTTGACGTTAAAAGACATGCAGATGAACTCCTGCACGTCAAAGTCTCTGCCTTCAAGAGCCTGTGTCATGGAGCAATTCTTGTCCTTTAAGTCAAAGATGGCGATGGCACCCCATATATCGCTCTCTGACACAGCCAAGTAACGCCGGTTGGGGCTTAAAGCCAGGGCCTGAATGCCTTTCTTTTTCTTCGAAGCTGTGAAGAAACATTTGAGTGGGAAAACATTTAAATATGGAGACTAAATGGGACTAATGAAAAAATCCAAAAGCTATCCAAACATAAAATTTAAGGCTGGATGTAGTTATAAATTGAACATATCAATTGAGATTAAAAATAAGATTTTTGAAAAATGTTTACAGTCTTAGTATGTTTACAATTTAAAATATATTTACTACTTTTTGTCATGAAAGGAAATATGTACTTTACAGTGTATTTGGTGAACACTTAGGTTGCTTTTTTAAAAGGTACTATAGGGAGTGAAGCGTTCAGCAGGCTTACCGGTAATGAATTCGGTCCATCGCTGATCCATGTGATAACGAATACAATGTTTTCCACTTGGGAAAATCACTGTTCTCTCATCCAGAAAGAACAAGTTGTTCTTTACCTCTTTGCAAATGCCAAAAACATGGCAGGGCTGGATATGTTGCAGAGTTTCATCAACACCATTTGTAGCATTCTCACTCTAAAATAGGACAAAATTTTTTTTTAAAAACATTAATAACACAAATATTCAAGTAAAAACTACTGTACTGGTACCTAGAGATGGGAGGTAATGAAGTCCAAATACTTAGTTACTGTACTTAAGTAGATTTTTCTGGTATCAGTATTTTACTTCAAATTGTATATTTTATGGACAACTTTTTACTTTTACTCATTAAATTTTTTTTTCTACAAATATCTGTACTTTCTACTTCTTACATTTACAAACCAGACTCGTTTCTTTAGTTTTAAGATATTTGGTTTCATGGTCAATATTTTTTCTACCACCAGTGTGTCATTTCCTGGCTCTCACACACCACAGATGTAGACTAGTTTTCGAAGCTCACAATGTGTGAGGCAGAAGACGACCAAGAAATATGGGGTTAATGTGGATGAGACAGAGGGAGTCAGTGATGCAAACATGACTGAGAACAGAGACATTACTGATCACCTGATCCTCATCATCATCTTTACTCTGCTTGTGTTTTATATGATGGTTGTTCAGCCTGAAAACATTTATTAGGTAACGAAATATGAAATACTTTTATATAAATATACTGTGAGGTCCAGTTACCAGCATGACACTAAAACAGGTAGTAGTAATGGCTACCTTTTAACTAAAGTACATGTCAGAACTCAAACGTTTTTTTTACTTTAATTTGAGTAAAAAAGTATAGTCAGGTACCATTTTGACGCACTGGTTCCTCAATCATTAACATGAACTCCTTTTAGTTACTACTCCTTGCATAGTGCCAGATGTGCGATGTTTGTGAGATGTGCGAAATCCAATTAATAAGAAAGAATCGGCGGTGAAAAAACGAGACAGTAAATCTTTAGGTTTACACCAGGGTTTATTGTTAATAACGCACTCGGTGACTTTTTTTTTTAAAAGAAATTAACAAGCGTACACGAGTACACAAGAAAATACAGTAAAGTAAAAATGACAATACAATATTAACAAAATCGAGAAAGCGACATTACTTTTAATTATATTAAATAAAAAAGCACGGTAAATGTCAATTATTATTTAGCGTCGATGGGGAAAAGGTGGAATGGGTTTGAATTCGGGGAAGTCTGACCTTCTGTTCAGAAGAAGCCTCCTCTGAAGTCATTTTTGGATCATCCATTGCTGAACTCATTTCCGAATGAATCATGTTTACAACCTCGAGGTCAGTAAACAATACCGAGCACCTTTTCCGAATACACGAGAATAAATAAGGACTACATCACCGAGTCATGAACCCTCTCTGACGCGTGAAAGTCTATGACGTCACCAGTTTCAGCGCATGCAATGTACAGATTTTTTTTTAAAATAAAAAATTATTATTTTTTATTATATTTTTATTTACTTCTAATACTACAGGACAGACTCACAGAGGAACAGGACAGTCTCCAGTTTCATCGTGGCTGCACGGAAAAGAAAATCTGAGGGGAACTAAAACAGGAAAAAAAACATTTTTTTTTTTAGGTCTAATTGCAGATGTACAGAAGCGACACGTTACAGCTGCGGCAGATCAGAAGTGGGCGGGGCTTATACAGTCTACAAAGGTAGGTGCGCTCTTCAATACGCGGAATTTACTTTTATTAGGTTATGAGCGATTTTACGTTTTATTACACCGATATCCACCATATTTAATGAAAATCATTTGCGTAAATCGTATGTGGCCTTTTGCTAAAATGAAAATTGAATGACCAAAAGGTACACGGACAACATTGATGCACACATTCTGTTTTAGCTTCGGGGCACCTTCAAAACAAGGTCATGTTAAAAGTTATGTCAAAACAACAACAAAAATCTTCGTTTAAAAGCGGGGGTCACCAACGTGGTGCCCGCGGGCACCAGGTCGCCCGCAAGGACCACATGAGTCGCCCGCGAGCCTTTTCTAAAAATATCTGTTTCCTACCTTGTTAAATCATTGTTGATAATTATTGTGAGAAATCTCACAATAATTATTCTCACAATATTATTATTTCTATTATTATTTTTCAAAAATTATTTACCACAATAAATAACTCGGTGTCAAATACGGCCCGCGAGATGATTTTATATAGATCTATTATTATTGTTATTAATGGCCCGGTGATATAAAGCGCTGATAACACTAACTACAGATCCCATAATGCAGCGCTTCAGCTGCCTTACCGAACGCTAGACTACCTGGGAACATTCCAGCGTCAATCAAGTCGAGCTTCTGTTGATGCATTTAACTCTATTGAACAGTTATTGTGAAACAGCGCCTCACAGTGGTGAAGACAAAAGTGGATTCTAAAAACAGAGCCTTTCAAAACCCGATGGGATTCTGAGTTTATGTTTACTGACACTGCTGGTAAACACGTGTGTCTTATTTGTGGAGCGAATGTGGCTGTAATTAAGGAATTAAATCTAAGACTGAACTACGAGACAAAACATCAGGAGAAGCTGAAAAACCTGAATGCAGAGCAGAAGATCCATAAAGTAGAAGAGTTAAAGAAGAATCTGACATTTCAGCAGACGTTTTTCACCAGAGCAAAATCACAAAGTGAAGCTGGTGTGAAAGCAGAGGAGAAATCAGAGTCACATCAGCTGGTTATTTACTGAGGGAGAGTTTCTGAAGAGCTGCATGATGAAGCTGTGAGGCGTCTGGTGTTTGACAGGAGATATTTTTATGGAGAGCAAAATATTTTAAGTTATTTAAAGTTTAAGTTTATTTATTCTGTAATAATATTCCTGTCTGTTTTTATTCATATTTATGTTAAAAGAACATTTAGTTTTAGTCTGTTCAATAAATGTTTATCCTGTTCGACCCACAACCTAAAGTGTGCTTTGTTTTGGCCCCCTGTGCAATTGAGTTTGACACCCCTGATATAGATGAACATCATTAATTATTAATAATAACATATAATTAAAGGTAAATTGAGCAAATTTGTTATTTCAGAAGTGTGTATCAAACTGGTATCCCTTCACATTAGTCAGTACCCAAGAAGTAGTTCTCGGTGTCAAAAAGGTTGGTGACCCCTCTCTTAAAGACATTGTGTTTATCATGTGACACTGAGTTAATCAACTTGAGACCACTTTCCAAATCAGGTTTCTCAAAAAAAAAAAAAAAAAAAAAAAGTGATATTATTTATTACTTACCTGAATTTGTTCTTGTTGGCAAAATTCATTAACATCTAAATGTTTTTGAATGAGTCATTCTAGTTAGTAGCTATAAATACTGTATATTGACAAGCAGGAAGTGTGCACATTGTGTAATTTAACAGAGAGCTCACCCTTAATGCATGGCTTCTGGTTTGCCAGTACAAAAAATTGAGGATACATAGAGGTGGGTCTTGTAATACTAGTTGCCTGGTTACTTAAAAGGGACCATCATAACACAATCAGACATGAGATGTTTCCTAGGTGCCTGCAGGAAGAAGAATGGTGGAATCCCCAGACAAAGCAGGAGAGCCCTCTGCTCCTGACCTCTTGTGAAAAATCACAAATTGCTTTGAAATAAATAAAAGTATTCAAAGATTTAATGTTAAGTTGTAATTATGAATATACCATCAGAATCCCCATATTTATTTATTTGTATCATACAGGAATACATTAACACTAGGCATGAGTTGAGAATACATGGGTGGGTTGCCATACATGCACACATTCATACAATCATTTACAACTACCTGCAATTTATCTTGGCCAGTCAACTACTGAAATATTTTTGGGAAACCAGAGAACCAAGAAAAATGTACGAGGTTGTATCAAAATGTTTCGAGACTAGTTTTGTAACACGCCAACAGATGGCAGCTCAAGGCTGCACGCACAGTCACAGGGAGCACCAACCTTCATAAGTCAGTGTGCCAAAAGACATCGTCCTGTGTACTTTGGGTGCTAATCTGATCACATGTGTTACAATGTGATACAATTTTTACTATGGACAGCAAGTTAGAATAAAAGCAAATGCTTGAAATTCCCCTTGAACTGGGCAAATCTGCCACAGAGACGTTCAACGTGATTCGGCAAGTTTATGGTGATGCTGCAATGAGTCCTTCAAGAGTGGAAAAACATCACTGTAAGACGATGAGAGATCAGTAATTCCTCCAACGAGGTCAACCCCCCGAAAATGTCAGAAACATTTAGCAATTTGCGCATGATGGTTGTTGAAGAACAATCCAACATTGCTGCCATTGTCGGCGTGTCATACAAAACAGTCCAGGCAATCCTCAAGCGGCGTGTTGCTGCCGAATTCATCCCCAGGATGCTGACCCATAAGCAGAAGAAACATCACGTCGAAGTCTGCAAAGAAATCCGTCAGCGTGCCGTGGATGAGCCATCCATGTTGAGGATCCTTAACAGTGACAAAATATGGTTGTAGGGGTATGACCCCGAGACGAAGCAACAGTCTTTACAGTGGAAGAGCTCATTGTCTCCACGACTGAAAAAAAGTGAGCCAGGTCCACAGCTCGACTAAGTGCATGCTCATCTTCTTTTTCGACATTCGCAATAAGAATTCATCCCCAGGGCCCAAACTACCAATAGCAAGTTCTTCTGCCAGGTTTTAAGGCATCTGAGGGAGGACATTTGGTGAAAAAGACTAGAACAGAGCCAGTTGCAACAGTGGCAAGAGACAACATGAATGTGCACTAGAGCACATTGTGTTACAAAATAAACAATAATCAATAAGACATTGTAAAAACCTTTATCTGTTGTTTATTTAGTACCTGAGAATACAGCCAAAGATTTCGAGTGTCTCCCAAAGGCTGTATTCACTCTCTGACTAAAGAGGGCTTATCTTCTCTCGGTTTAGCTTGTTTTTAACAGCGCCTATGCATAAGCCACAAAAATCAATGAGGATTAAATAACTTGATAACTTTTTTTTATTTTTTTATCTGCTTCTATAAACAAATTTATATTTAAATCTAATAGTGCCTCAGAGGACACAATAGTCAAATAATACTGGCAGTAGTCAAACTGTAGACATCATAGACAAATATACATGGCAGATTTTAAGATTTGACATTTTTTAACTGACACTAATGTATATGGAAGTGTATGAGTAGCTTATTTTGTGTAGATTCTTGAAATCTTGCTCTAGTAAAGATTAAAGTTTCATGAAGAGTAGACTGGAAGTATGGATACAAGTATAGTTTTAAATGTTTATTTTTTAAAAAAATGCCTAGCAGATAAATCCAGATTGTTAGGCTAATGTGAAAAAGCAAAAAAAAAAAACTGTTCAGGTTATCAGAAAACATCAAATCCATGAAACAATCAAGATTACAACCAAAATAACTTGGAAGTAATAATAAACTTAAAAATAAGTTTTGTAAGTTTAGTAAGTTCAGTGTGTATGGCATGGAACCCAGTCTGGGGTAAAAAAAAAAAAATAAGCTGGGGTCTGAAAAGAACAGTTCATCTGGACCATATTTCTCAGTGGAGACGTTTATTCAGCTGTTTCTGCAATGAAAATGGAGTATAATCATTGCCAGGTTTTCTAGGTTACCTTTAGATGCTAATGGAATATAGAGGAATAGTGGGTGAGATGTCTGTAGATATAGGTTCAGATTCAGGGTTTCAGACAAGGAAAGAGAAGGTTGTATCAAGGCAGCTGAAGATTATATATGTGTCTTAATTTATTTGTTTTAGAATAAAGTTGACGTCCATTGCTTGGATATTTTTGCTTCAGACCACCAGAGGGCGCCTCTTGTTGTAAGCTCTGTCTGACTATTTCCCTTAAGGCCTTCATGAAAAACACTTGTGCACACGTCGAATTTCTTTTTTGTTTCTTTTGTTGTTGTTGTCACTTCCATTTTTTTTTGCCACTATTTGTTTTACTCATTAGTCACATTAAGCTTTTTTCTTTTTTTTTTAAGAGGTTTTTTGTTGAGGCATTATTGATCTTAGCAAACAAAATATGTGATTTTTCCTGTGTCTTGTGCCATGTAGTTTTTTTTATATATATTTGTTCCAGTAACTAAACTTTTTCTAGCCTTTGCTTAGCCTTTGTATCTCCTCAGTGTTTTGATATTTCTTGTTCTTGTAAATCTATTGATCTACTTTGTGACAGAACGCATCAATGAAGACATGATGGCCAGAACTGTATTTGGCAAAGTTTCTCCATTTCTTTATGCAGATCCGAGTCCTGCTGTCCAAATCACTCGATGACTTGGACAAGCATATTCGATCGTGGCAAGTTCCAAGTTTTGCTCAAACATGTCATGGCCACCCATCGTCCCTGCTCTGCTAAGCATGCTTCTTTGCCTTCCTAGCCAGCATTTTCCCATGCACCCTCCCCTGTCCCACAGCCTCCCTTCATCTGCTGATTTTACAAGCCTTGGGGCATTTGTTCTTTCTAATATTTTATTTCTTGTTCTTGGAAATAAAGGTCTGTATTTGTATCTGCTTTCTACTCTAATGCCTCTACATTGTGAAAAAAGGCTGGATTTTTATTTTTTTTAAACCTTTCTCTCTTTAATGATCTGAGCCACTTGTTCTAGACAATGATTGTTGCTTTCTGACACCTGTTTTCTTTACTGAACCCTGATGTCGATAGCTGGTGGGTAATTGGGGTTGGTGTTCAGGTTGAGCAATGGGATAAGGTAGGGCAAATTTTAGAATTGGTCTGTGATTTTCAGTGTCATAGTTCTGCATGGCCAGAGGATGAAGGTCCTAATGGACAAAAGAGCACTTATACAGCATTACAGAATACTTGTAGTAGCAACAGGTGGTCATCCATTTTTCCTTTTCCCGAATGTAAACAACATTTTATACACCAAACACATTTCAGGTGTACATTTTGTGAATATATTTTGTGGAACATAGTTGCTCAATGGCTACCAGTGATTGGTTGAGTGCATAATAAGCAACACATTGTTGAAGGCCCCTTTGTTCTTTGCACAGAGAGAAACCTGCCGGGTGGCAGATGATTAAAGACTAATGTGCCCCTGGTGTACTCCTCAATGGCCTGTTGTTTATGAAGAGTGGGTTCAATTTGAAAGCAGCTTGGT
>NC_139575.1:21188950-21233950 GCF_946808225.1 Silurus aristotelis | reverse complement strand
GTATTTGAGCTTTATTTATATATATATATATATTAGATATTTAGTTAAAGTGTACTTTGTTAAACTATTATGACTTTTTCAGTAAAGACAGTTAAACCAATAGGAAATCCGTGTTACTTTGATGGTGACGAATGGAAGTCTGGAGCTACTGGTGATTTTAAAAGGTTCAGATTTCCTTATTATAAATATAGATATCTGAGGGGGGCTGCATGGTGACACAAGGGTCTCAGGTTACTGCCTGTGCCTGTTGCATGGACTTGTTTAGTTCTTTTTGATGTAGGTTCTCTGGTTCTCCTCCCACCTCTCAAAATCTTGCCAGTTGGTAGATTGGCTACAGCATTGTGCCCCGCAATTTACTTCTATCTTCTACCAGTATGATGGAGGGGGCTGAGCCTTGTGTTCCCCAATCTCCAGTTCCACCAAGGCCCTGACCAGGATAAAGTGCTTACCGAAGATGAATAAATAACAAGAGAACCAAATAATTGTAAGCATTTGCAGTTGCTTTTATGCACTTGTTACTTTGAGTAGCTCGTGCATAATTTAGCGTCAGTAGGAGAATTATTACAGATGCGCAACAAGTTTCTGATTCATAATCAAGTGTCATGGCTACACATTTGTAATTTGTCAATAAGCCATTTTTTCCTAATGACTCAATCAAAAAGGGAGAATTGACTTCCTACCAACAAAGATTCCTGATGGGAAATTATTCCTCTTAACATGATTACCTATATTTCAGCTGTCTGTGAGGTTCTACGGGGCAAAGTCAGAGCTGCTTGGAAATGCTGTGGTACATTTCACAGCTGTCGGTATGTTCCCGAGTTTACCTTATACACAGAAACACATGCATGCACATACACGACCTCTGCTGCCTTAAATATACTGTACAACACAGCATCAAAGATACAATGAAAGTCTCTAGGAGTAAGACAGAGTACATGTGTGTGAATGAGAGGGAGGGCAGTGGAGTGGTGAGGTTGCAGGGAGAAGAGGTGGAGAAGGTGGAGGAGTTCAGGTACCTGGGATCAACAGTGCAAAGTAATAGTGCGTTAGAGAAGTGAAGAAAAGAGTGCAGGCAGGGTGGAGTGGGTGGAGAAGAGTGGCTGGAGTGATTTGTGATAGAAGAGTATCTGCAAGAGTAAAAAGGGAAAGTTTATAGGACTGTGGTGAGACCTGCGATGATGTATGGATTAGAGACAGTGGCATTAAGTAAAAGACAGGAGGTGGAGCTGGAGGTAGCAGAGCTGAAGATGCTGAGGTTTTCGTTAGGAGTGACGAGGATGGACAGGGTTAGAAATGAGTTTATTAGAGGGACAGCGCATGTAGGATGTTTTGGAGACAAGGTAAAGGAAGGAGAGATTGAGATGGTTTGGACATGTGCAGAGGAGGGACATGGGGTATATTGATAGGAGAATGCTGAGGATGAAGCCATCAGGAAGGAGGAAAAGTTGGTTTGAAAGAGGCAGATGTAGAGGACATGGATGATCCGCTGTGGTGACCCCTAACAGGAGACGTGGAAAGAAGAAGAAGAGGGAGAGAAAGAATACGATTAATATAAAATTTTTATCTCAGGGTAAATTGCAGGATACATTACCACCGTAGCTTAGAGTGTTAAGAGGCAGCATTAGGGCTTGAAACCACAATTTTCTAATCAGTAGCCAGAGTCTTAACCATTAACACATTACTCCACTTTGGTTATTTATAGTTATTAATGGATGTGCCAACTTCCTGAAATAGATGTTAGTAAAAAAAAAAAAAAATTGCAATAGTCTGGTGATATTGGGATTCATATAAGGTCACAAAAAGAGAGGACACGTTCTTACCAACTTACCTTTATTCCCTTTATAGAGATCTCCTTAGATGTGGATGCAGACCGAGATGGTATTGTTGAGAAGAACAATCCAAACAAGGTGGATATCTGTGTATTAGTCTGTGGTGCTATAGCTTCATTAGAATGGAATTTAATTTCTTAGAAGTAATAAACACCAAGTGAAGCAATAATTATTCAAGCATGTTTTCAGAGGTTCTTAATATTCTGGAGATAATCCTGTATTTGGTATTTTATGCTTGGACTTCTTTTTCTATAAGGCTTCATGGAAGTGGGGTCCTAATGGACACGGTGCCATTCTGCTCGTCAACTGTGACGCCGAGGCTTCCTACTACAAGAAAATAGACAATGAGAATGAGGAGATAGATAACGTCTCAGGTAAGTAAACCTACTGTAGGTCATCCAAGTCCATATATTTGAATTTGTTTATTATTCAGAGCATTATATATGTAATCTAATTACCTAAAATATATGCAATGAAATATACTGAAAAAAAGAATCATAGGCACACCAAAAACATTCAAGAAGACAAATACAGAAGCAGTACATTTTTAAAAGTTCTGCTAAAACGGTTGAGTTATTTAAACAGAGCTTGAACTTGCCTTTACAGAACACCTCTGTTTTTAGTTTTACCAATGTTAAAAGCCTTTGTGTAAGATAATAAGGAAAACCTGAAGCAGTGTGCCAGTGATTTTAAAAGTGACCTGCTGATTAAAGTGGTACTTCATATATAATGACAAAATAGTACTCCTAATAATAGCGATCCACACTGAAGGTTTTTCTTTCGCATTCCAGATTTGAAGGACATGTCCAAGATCATCTTGCGTACCAACGGACCACCTGTGCTCCCGAAAGGCTATAAATTGAGCTTGCATATCTCTCAGACAGACGCTGAGAGAGTGAGGGTCTTCAGGAACAGGTCCACCAAGCAGACAGAGGCCACTCTGAGTCAGTGACAGTAGAAACATTCTTGTTGTAATCTTACTAATCATATCTAATGTATACTTCTATCTATCATCAAAAGGTGTACATTGATCTGTTCTATTTACTTTATTCCAGGCAATTTTATACTGGGTTTGTTTCAAAAAGAATATCCTTCAGTGCTGAATAAAATGCAACTGGCTAATGAAGTCCCCTATCAAGGTGGAAAGTCTGAACTAGTGTTCTATGTCGAGGGCCTTCGCTTTCCAGATAATGACTTTGACGGACTACTTACGATCAACCTAAGTCTTTTAGAGCCCGTTGCTGAGGTCAGTCAAAAAACCTTGTCCATATTTGAGTGGCTTTATTATAGCATGTGAAAGAATACTGAAAACCTAGATAGAAGTCTAGAATGGATGTCCTAATCACCTGTCTCATTACCTGCCCTGTTTATTTTTGCCCAAGGAATAGTGCCTTATTAAGGTTCTCTCTCTCTCTCTCTCTCTCTCTCCTTTTTGTTTTTAAGGGTTTCCCAGAGACCCCGATTTTCACCGATAAGGTTGTGTTCCGTGTTGCACCTTGGATTATGACACCCAACACTCTAAAACCTTTGAAAGTCTATGTGTGCAAGTAAGCAGCTCATTCTATTAAACAACATAAATTGTTAATATCTATCCAAACTATACAATACACATTTATTTTCCTCACGCGTCATCTTTAATCATTAAATAATGAAGTTGAACTTGAGTAAATATCAGGACTCACACATGTGAAGAAGTGTTTTTTACTTTCATTTATATTGTCACTAGGAGTGGGTGGGATTGGTCAAGAGTTTTAGTAAAAGTGGGTGGGATTAGAAGAATAGCCTTTTATTTGTCACAGCTACATTAGAGCACAGGGAAATTCTTCCTTCGCATATCCCTGCTTGCTCGGAAGCTGGGGTCAGAGAGCAGTCCAGATTGGACAGTAACCGCTGTAAGAATCCTTTGTTTTATTCACCCACAGAACAGCCGATAACTTCAAGGTTCTGAGCGGCATAAAGCAACTGGTGCTCAAGGGTGGATACCAACTACAGATATGCCCTATGTTTAAAAACCGAGGAGATCGCTGGATGCAGGTTTGTGCTAATCAGCTGTTCATGTCACTGATCTCTGAACAATTCATTTAAATTTTTAAGTGTAAACTACTAAAGGTTTACTAAATATTAACAGGACGTGCGGCTTTGCGAGTAGATTGAGTAATCCCAGTGCTGTTCTGCAGGATGAGCTTGAGTTCGGCTATATTGATTCCCCCCACCACGGATTTCCTGTGGTCTTGGACTCTCCCCGGGATGGAGAACTTAAGGATTTCCCCTACAAGGACTTACTGGTATGAGTGACAATTTGCACAAGCTGCGTTCTGTGCAGTTGTACTGATGTCCGTTAAATCCTCTGTTAGGAAGTCTATTTATTTTCATAGTACACCAAATTTAAAGTCTATTTTTATTATTTACTGTATTTTGACTCACTTAATGGTAGTAGCACTGACTGTTATTTACACACCACTTACCTCAATATTTAAAATTTTAGCAAAATCCATTTCTGATATGTATTGAGCAAAAGCTGATTTTACATGACCCCAGATGAATTAGTATGTAAATACTAAATCATCTGTCTCAGGGTCCAGACTTTGGCTATGTTACCCGCCATCCTTTAAGAAAAGAGGTTAGCAGCTTGGATTCGTTTGGTAATTTGGAGGTAAGCCCTCCGGTCACTGTGAATGGGAAGAACTATCCACTGGGCCGGATCATCATTGGTGTGGCCTTTCCTACGTAAGTAATAAGTCAAGAACCTTAAATATGTTGCTGAATAGATATTGAGCCTCATTTATAATGCCGGATACAAACACATGTATTTGTAAATTCTTTGTGGGCAATGTTATTCATGAAAATTAGGTTGTTTTAGAAACAAAAAACTGCCTTGTAAATTTCCCAAATGGTCTGAGCAGCACAGAGAATGGACGCAACATGACAAAAGTGGTGCAGGACTTCTTGTGGGCTCAGAAGGTTCAGGAGCCCATTGCTCTCTACTCTGATTGGCTCTTTGTGGGTCATGTTGATGAGTTCATGAGCTTCGTTCCAGCTCCTGACAGAAAGGTAAATATTTGTCTATGACTTTGTTGACTTTTATTTACACATCAAATCCTTGTGTCTATGTGCTGACCTGCATTAAGTACTTATTTACAGTGCTGCCTCTGCTAGCGCTGACGTTTCTTACTTGTACTTTTCTTGTTGTTCAGGGATTCCGACTGCTGCTGTCCAGCCCTGCAGCAGCATATAAAGTGTTCAGGACAGTGCAGAATAAAGGACATGGGGATGCTAAGATGTTTCCAGGTGATTGTCGGTTCTTTTTAAATTTTCCATAATGGCAATCATCTCCTGCAACATTAACGGAAGACAGTAATCATTTGTTTTCACAGGGACAGAGGAAGCGGTCAGCATTGATGAGATCTTAAGCAACAAAGGGTTTCAAGAAGAAAATAATTATGTCCAGGTGAGTGACCTCGTTCAGATATGCAGGTCTGCACGAACATAGAAGCTCTCAGGAGTTACAGAAGTAACAGTAGTAAGTACTGCCTTTGATTATGCTTGTGGACTAAATTGAAATGTTGGAACATGGAAAACCTCTTTCTTTTTGCCTCTTCCCTCCACTCAGAGCTGTATAGACTGGAACAGGGATATACTAAAAAAAGAGCTTGCACTGGATGAAGAAGACATCATTGATTTACCAGTCCTGTTTAAATTGGTTCCTAAGGAGAAAAGAGCCGTGGCCTTTTACCCTGACATGGTATTGTTGATGCTTCACTGTGGTGACCTGAGAAAACTGGTTCCTTGGCAGTTCTTTATATTTAAATATAGTTTTATATGCAGTTTTGTATATAACAGGATTTGTGTTTGTTTGCCTTTCAATCAAATTTCAAGTCAGTTTATCCATAAAAGTAATCCAGAAGTTCTCTATAAAAAGGGAAAATTGCATTAAATTATCACAGATATTTTGACAGCATGTGTCTGATTTACTAAATAAACTGATTGAGCTTATATCTATTATTCATTACCTGCTATATTTGCTTGCAGGTGAACATGATAGTACTCGGGAAGGACCTTGGCATCCCTAAGCCTTTTGGGCCACAGGTGGATGGTAAATGTGCCCTAGAGACTGAGGTGTGCTCTCTGCTCGAGCCACTTGGCCTAAGCTGCAGCTTCATTGATGACTTTGCATCGTACCACAAGCTTTTGGGGGAAGTTCACTGCGGCACAAACGTGCTCAGAGAACCTTTCCCCTTTAAATGGTGGAACCTCGAGCTGTAAGAAAGTACAGAGCAGTTGAATAGAAAAAAACGTGCGAGTACGACACCAAGAACTGTTTTCATTTCACTTAATACAAATTTCGCTAAAGTATTTCCCAGTCATATCAACATTATTTCCTATAATTACCAGTCTTTTATTTAGCAAAAGTATAGAGGCTTCAAATGTTTTTTGAAAGCAGGTGTTTAAAAAAAAAAAGTTACCATTTGTGTAAAATACTGTAATTAGAGAATCTTTTGTATGCCTGATGACATTTTTGATTCAACGGTTTCTTATGTGACTGAAATAGGTTTATAAATAATAAGTAAAAACTGAGTTTAAAACCTTTTTTTATAAATTGTGAAACAGTTCTTGGAGGAGCACTCGGATGTTTTGCACACCACTGCATTCCTGTTGCCTGCAAAAAATAAAAATAAAATTAATCACTTTTCAGTACAATCTCTTAAAGCAATTTAACAACCCCCTAAACTACATTACCCAAGAAACCAGGTTTACCTACTGCATCAAGCAACATGACTATCTAGCGATCGCTGTGCCTGGAAATCTGTGTTTTTTTTGCACTCCTCCTGCATTGTTGTTTTGTACTGCTTGATTAATTATTACTATTGATGCCTTATTAATGAGACCTTTTGAAATAAAATGATTGTGGTGTTTTGATGAATAATACAGTGTAACCCAGCACGTTTTTACAGTGGAAAAAATAAAAATTCTGAGCATGCCACCTTTTTAAAAGAGGGTTTATTTTACTTAATAAAAAAACCCCACATTATTATTCACGGTGAAGTATCACGCTAAGCTTTTATTGTCAAAGGAAACACGTACGATAATTTTTATTACGTAATATCAGCCTGTTGGTAGTGAATAGTTGCTGAACTGTAAATTATATGCAAGCATCCATTATAATCAACAGTCTGATAAGCATTTTGACAATCGCGATGAACGAACATGGCTCTAGCATTGAGGAGTTCACGGTTCACTTTAAAAGATTCAACGAAATGCAGAGAAAATTGCGGCACTCGCGCGAGCGAATTCATTTCAAAACACATTAGTGCTGTTCAGTAATACACAAAAATCTAAAACAATGATGGTACTTACATTTAATTAAAATGTTTTTATACTGTACAAACCATAAATTACATTATTTGATAGAGAAAAGATAAATACAGATAAATAAAAAAAAAAACATGATTTTTATAAATAAAAAAACAAAACAAAAACATCACAGCAGCAATAATTAAAATTGAATTATACCTCAGTTACAGAAGTAATAGCTGAGAATGTATTTTTCGTAAAGGAATATTTATGCACTATTTAACCTCATCTCTATTTACTGCATATGAAATGTGCAATAATCACATACAATGATCTCAATTTCCCTGATTAAGGAAAAACACGATCAAACCATAAAAACATGTATAATGGACATCTAAAGGAAGTTTTGAAGGGACAGTCAGTAAATGTTGCTTTTGTCTATGGGTTCATCATAGTTTTCAATGATATAGTTTTATTGTATTTAAATTGTTATTGACTGCCCAATTATACTTTATTTCAGGTAAAATGTTTTGATTTTCCTCGGTACAGGGACGTGTTCAAGGCAATAAATCCATGTGTTATAGAGATTAGGTTAAAGCATGAAAGAGGACTTTGTTAACTATGATTGTATGTAGTCATTTTTTCCTTCATCCTACATCATATAATTACTCAATCACACCAGTATCTACATTCAAAAGCTTACTCTGGCCTTCTTTACGACGTGTCAGGATTTCAAACAGAGCAGATAAAGCTATAGAAGGCAACTTGAGAACGTCTCACAGTAGACAGCACAGTGAATAATTTCAACCTCAAGTGCTCTGAAGAAATAAGAAGAAGAGTCACATGTGTGTAACAGCACACTACATCCATTTCAATCTAAAAGTCTGAACTTGTTCCCAATGCAAATACAAATACTGCAAAAATCAAAGTTGTGAAAAGTCTCATGTGCATAAAAAAAACACCTATACTTTAAAAATAAATTAAACGAATACCAATGTTATATAATTATTATAAACAATTGCTCACCTGACAAGAGAGAAAATGGTTCGTATATTCCAGCACACTGCAGTTCACTTAACAATTTATAGATATTAACGTTTATAGATATTCACAGAATCACTTAACTGACCAAAATAATACAAAATATACTGCTAAAAAAACGAAAAGCCTACACATAATCTGTTGCACTGCTGTACTCTAGGTGTTCATTCATGGATGTTTTGCAGCACAAAGAAAGTATGTTTAACGCTGCACTGCACTTTTGTTTAAGTTGTAGTTTTCCCAGACAGATGTGTCCCTGTGAGTGACAAGCTGAATTCTGCCTGCGTTTATAATCACAAATAAATAAATAAATAAATAAATAAATAAATAAATACAACTATACACACACACACACACACACACACACACACACACACACATACACAAATAAGTAGACATAATAAGGGCCACCAGGAACGTGCTGTGCGTGATGCCACACAGAGGTTACAGAATGAGTGGGAAAAAAACAAAAAGTGACAGACAGAAAAGGTGTGAACTTTCTGGTTAAAGCCATAACACCCTTTGCTGGTATTGCAGGCAGCAATTTAGCTAGATGAAATGCACTCCTTAACTAGTCTTAAACTGTTCCTATTGACCTCTGTGTAACAGATAGCCTTCATAACCTGCTGATGTCCAAAGGCATGCTGAGACGCCTTTGTTCAGTTTTATGTTTAAAAAAAAATTTTATGGTACAAGGGACAGTATTCTTAGTCACAGGCTGTTTGATTGACAGCTGTCCTGCACTGGGTCTCCAGAGGGGCCACTTTACTCTGCTTATGGAAGTTCTGTAAATAAAACCAAACACACACAAAAAAAAAAAAAAAAAAAAAAAAAAAAAAAAAGCTGTTATATCTCAAAATATTTTTCAAGACATCCAAGTGCAAAATATAATTGCAGTTTGTTTCTATAGCAGTAAGAACAGGAATTATGCATCTAAGACAGACAGAAGTGAAAGTTTACAACATCCTAAAATAATCCAATAAAAATGAGATATTTATGGTACTTTGTCCATTTAATTGCCAAAAGCTTATGGTCCTTTGCCTTCAGTATCTCTATTAACCCTTTGTGCTTTAATAACTACATGTTTCTAGTAACTGTTGATCTGTTTTGCACACTGGTATTGAGAAGTTATAACCCATTCCTCAGTTCAGAACAGCTCCAACTGTGCTATGCAAATGAACTGCTTGCTTCAGGTCATTCCTCAACATTTATTTAGATTAAGTTCAGGATCAGATACACAGAAACATTCATTTGAACCATTCTTTTGACCCACTTTCTCTTGAGATTATATTCACAGACAGATGCCTGGACATTTTCCTTGAAATTCACTGATATTCAGAATTCTCTGTTTCATCAATTATGGCAAGCCATTTTGGCCCAAATGCAGCAACATAAGCCCAAACGATGACACCACCACCATGTTTCACAGATAAGGATTACGGTTCCATTTCAGGAATTTGAGCTGCGTCGCAACGCTTTGGGAACCCTTTCGCGTACCGCTCTGAATCACTTTCAGTCTATTTTGGTGTGATCAAGCCTCAAAACATTGTAATCATTGTTGCATGTGATCTTAAGCAAACTGCTGATGGGCAGCAATGGCTTTCTCCTTGAAATCCTGTAATGCACATTGATGCATTGTTGTGCATGAAATGAATTGATGTAAAGGGGCAGTGAATATAAATGTGTATAGTGGGTGTTGGCAGTTCAACTATTCAAGTTCAACTATTGTCCAATGAGGTAATCCTAAGACTGGCTCAGTGCAAAGTGATGTCCCAACACAGTAATGAGATAGGCCGCAGTGGTGGGAGCACGGGGCTCATTTTCCAGAGTAAAGTATATACATTTTTTTTGTGAAAATCTGAATTTTCTTTTTTTTTATGGGTTCAAGCGCCACAGTTAATAACAGCATTTTCAGGAGCTTTCTTTAAACAGTAAGAGATAAAATTTAAATCAAACCTGCTGATGGGCATTCATCTGTAGAGAAAGTCTAGCAGTTCTGCACACACAGACACACAGGCAAATACAACTATCACAATCTGTGGTTTATGCTGCAAAAAGAATCAATCAATGAGGAAATTATTGTTAAAATGTCTCACTGAAGCAGAGTGTCTCTCTGTTCTGGGCCGAATGGGGTCAGACAGCTGTCGAGAGACGACTGTGAAGTCAAACACAAAAGCTTCTTAGGAAAAAAGCTGCAGGATTGGCAGGACTTCAACGTATTTCAGGACATCAGTTTCACAGAGAGCATTTTCTAATAATTGCTGTTTAGTAATTGAACTATTTGAACTATTCACCATCTGCTGACATTAAAGTCAATACAATCCCAAACAACCCTTTGTAAAAAATTAGTATGAATTGTATTGATTTTTATGACAAGAAAACTCATTCCCAATGCACGTGTTAACCCTTGGAGAGAAGCAGATGGTATATAGGAATAAAAAGGCTGAACTGTAAGCAAAATAATGTAAAAATCCCCTAAAAGCTTCTTTAAAAACCTCCTAAATTTATGATAGATTACTGACCTGGTTGGCTGCGTTGGCTAGTACTGCTAATACTTTCATCAAACCAGCTACTGCTGTATGTAAATGAGTCCTGTTTGTGTGGTGTACCAGCAGAAGACAGACTTTCCTGAAGCACACGCATAAAAAAGAAAACATAAAGGTTGAAATTAGCTGGTCATTTATTTTCAAAGCTTTCACACTGTGCACATTCACTTGAGAATAAATGACCCTGATTTCTATTACAGTTCAATGTTCCTGTAAGTAATAACACTAAGCTCATAAGGATTATATGGGTAATTGAGCATGCTGTCTGCATCATGCTGGAATGTGGTAGACAGAAAAATTGAGCTACCAGCCCTGTGTCATAGTCTTCTGTAGCTTCATTTTCCTGGTCGTTCTCTTCCACCACACTTGTGAAGCTGCTGGCATTGGATGAGGACCGAGATAGATCGTGAGACTCTGGAATGGAGGGGGCTCTACAGCACAGGGCCAAACTAGGAAGAAAACACATTCACATAGTTACTAACTACAGTCGTACACTTGATTTTATCTACATGTATCTATAAACAAGAACTGCTGGCACACTGGATATCAGGAAAGAATAGTACTTTTTATACATGTGCAATATTTAAATCAACTGTAGCTGCAGAAATATATGGGTTTGTTATCTTTTCGCACAGTCTGTTACATTTGCCACTGTATTTGACTGTGTAATGGTTGCCACTGCAGCCTCTTTTATTGTTCCTATTTTATTAATGATCCTATATCTTTATTAATTTATAATGATGAATATTTATTTATACTTTTTAAAACTCCATTTAATCTTATCTTATCTTATCGTACAGTTTTTTACTGTGTTGTACTTTATGTGGTCCTGTGTAGGGCCGTGCAGTCTCCAAGCCACGTGACTCGGAGAAAGTATACCGAGCTGTTACACAAAGTCAGAAGCAAACACTGAAAACACTGTATTGGCAACCACACCAATAGCAGGAAATTTTTAAACCACAATTACCCACATTGCATGACATCTCCTTGCCACTTCACAAAAATAAAGATGCTTGCAAGAATAGCTGGTGTGAAATCAGAAACATTTCAAGGGACTACATGAAATGTTTTGATAATGGCCTGCTCCCCTAGTGGTCAAAGCTAGTAATCTTCCAGAATCAAAAAGACACACAAATACAATTCACAGTGAATATACATGTACGTGTGGTCAGCCACACAGCAAAGTACAATGCTTCTGGGAAAACAAACCACCATTTATTATAAGATGTTCTAGTATTACAGACATACAATTTCATTCATCATTCTCACACACTTACTCACCTGGTCCTGGTGGTAGGCATCTCAGGTGAACTGTGATTGGAAGAGTTGTCAGTATTAGGCTCATGCAAGGCATGGCCACTATCGGGTATCTTTTGCGTGCAGGGAGACACCTCCCTACTGCTGCAATATAAATGAACATTTCTGCACTGTCACCATACAACAGAAAACAAACGTGGCTTTTCTCTACTGTTTTTACCTTTTCTCTTGGACTTCTTGAATATTCTCAATACCGATCGCACTGCTCCGCCTGGAACTAAATGGACCTGATTTCTTTCGGGTCGGGCTTTTCCCAGGGATGATCAGAGACTATGGAGAAAAAAAAACAGGAGCTTGTCAGATACAGCGCATCTGGAAATTATTCACAGCACTTCACTGATTCCACATTGTTTTATATGCATTTAATTCATTATTTTCCTTTAAATTCTAGCAGCAATACCACAGTATGACAACATGAAAGAAGTTTGTTTATAATCTTTACAAATTTATTTTAATTTAAAGATTGAGACATCCTGCAAAGACGAATGGGAGAAACTGCCACAGAAATAGGTGTGCCAAGCTTGTAGCATCATACTTAAAAAGATTGAGTTTGTAATTGGTGCCAAAGGTGCTTCAATAAAGTATTGAGCAAAAGCTGTGAATACACGTGGATTATAATTTGTTTTTCCGAAATCTAAGATTTCAAACAAACTTCTTTTACATTGTCATTATGGGGTATTGTTTGTAGAATTTTAGGGAAAATTATGAATTGAATCCAATTTGGAATAAGGCTGTAACATAGCAAAATGTGAAAAAAGTGCAGCGCTGTGAATACATTCCGGATGCACTGTAAAACTGTTTTTGCTAACTTTTTTCTTTTTTATAGGTTTTTCATATTGATTTGTGTTATATAACCACATTTTTGTGGCAAATATGACTATAGTTTAGCTCAGGGGTCACCAACCTTTTTGACACCGAGAACTACTTCTTGGGTACTGACTAATGTGAAGGGATACCAGTTTGATACACACTTTTAAAATAACAAATTTGCTCAATTTACCTTTAATTATATGTTATTATTAATAATTAATGATGTTCATCTATATTAGGGGTGTCAAACTCAATTGCACAGGGGGCCAAAACAAAGCACACTTTAGGTTGTGGGTCGAACAGGATAAACATTTATTGAACACACTAAAACAATGTTTTTTTAACATAAATATGAATAAAAACAGACAGGAATATTATTACAGAATAAATAAACTTAAACTTTAAATAACTTAAAATATTTTGCTCTCCATAAAAATATCTTCTGTCAAACACCAGACGCCTCACAGCTTCATCATGCAGCTCTTTAGAAACTCAGTAAATTCAGTAAATAACCAGCTGATGTGACTCTGATTTCTCCTCTGCTTTCACACCAGCTTCACTTTGTGATTTTGCTCTGGTGAAAAACGTCTGCTGAAATGTCAGATTCTTCTTTAACTCTTCTACTTTCTGGATCTTCTGCTCTGCATTCGGGTTTTTCAGCTTCTCCTGATGTTTTGTCTCGTAGTTCAGTCTTAGATTTAATTCCTTAATTACAGCCACATTCGCTCCACAAATAAGACACACGTGTTTACCGCCAGTGTCAGTAAACATAAACTCAGAATCCCATCGGGTTTTGAAAGGCTCTGTTTTTAGAATCCACTTTTCTCTTCACCACTGTGAGGCGCTGTTTCACAATAACTGTTCAATAGAGTTAAATGCATCAACAGAAGCTCGACTTGATCGACGCTGGAATGTTCCCAGGTAGTCTAGCGTTCGGTAAGGCAGCTGAAGCGCTGCATTATGGGATCTGTAATTAGTGTTATCAGCGCTTTATATCACCGGGCCATTAATAACAATAATAATAGATCAATATGAAATCATCTCGCGGGCCGGATTTGACACTGAGTTTGACACCCCTGATCTATGTGAAGACACTGATCATGTTAATGGTTTCTTACAATAATTATCAAGAATGATATAACAAGGTAGGAAACAGATATTTTTAGAAAAGGCTCGCAGGCGACTCATGTGGTCCTTGTGGGCGACCTGGTGCCCGCGGGCACCACATTGGTGACCCCTGGTTTAGCTGATATTCTATTAAAAGTATCTAAACTCTAGCTGGAATTTCCGATACAGCTTTTCTGTCTGCTTGCCAAATAAGTTGTCTGTTGTTGCCAAGGTATTTACTGCAACATATTAATGTGCTGAGCTCCATCTGCTACACTGTTCAACACACTGCCTGGATCAGTTTCGTTCCTTGTGACTGCTGTTGAGTTTTGACATGTCTTTGCATTTAATATTTCACCAATTAGATGTGGGACTCTACATGGTGCTCCTTATTAAATTTTTGCATGGTGCCAGAATTCTTCGGATCTTTATAAATCTCAAGGCATTTTTTAAAACCTCACCGTTTAAAACTGTAAAGATTTTGTTGCTGATTCAGTAGAACACTTTATGCATAATTCTACTGTAAATCAGAATCAATTATTTTCCTATCAGTGATTGAAACTGCTCAATTAAAAGTCAAGGTCAACAGCCAAAACTGCAGGTCACAGATGGCAGAGAGACTGGCACTTATCCTGGCACTCTGCTAACTGGCACTTTGCTAGAGCATCGCTGCCTTTTCAGGAAAAAAAAAGTCTTGTCTAAATATCTCAATGCATGTCAGTTTTCTAAATAATACTCACAATTCCAGGTGTTTTGGGGATATCTGGGGTATTATGAGTAAAGCTGCCACTGTGGCTGGTAGAGACAGTGTGAGACTTCTTGTTGCTCAGACCCATAGCATCCATAGACTGACTCCGATTACGAATTACTTTCTACACACAGAAATACACACTGTGAGAATGAGTGATAAAGTGAGACAGAATGTGCTGGGCGTTGAGGGGTATAAGGTGGATACATAAGTATTGGTAAGAAGCAGGTTGAAAGCAAGTGAACAAACCCTCCTGGGTTTCCTCTTCTGACACTTTCAAAACACACTTAAATAGACATACCTTAAAGGACTCAAAGAAACCTCCACCTCCACCACCTCCTCCATTCTCCAGTTTCTCATCTTCTCCTCCCATTCCCATCATGCATTGGCTGTTCACGTTTAACTCTTCATACAATGTCTCCAGCAGTGCAGCGCGTGTTCTCTCCTGCACACAAAAACAGTACAGGCTACAGGCTACTCACACAAAGTAACTCACATCGAGAGCTGGGTTAGATGAATATGTTTAAAATGTTTTCAACTTACATAAAAACAAATGCTGCAAATACCACTTTACTGTTTCATCGGAAGGAACATGCATGTGTGAAAGCGAGGTTAGAAAGCGTGAATTCTAGTGCAGTAGAGTGAGTTTTCACACACTTGCTCACCTCTAACTTAGCAAATTTCTCGGCTTTATAGCAGGAATACTCAGCATTGATGAGTTTTGTCAGAAGGAACTCGTGGAACTCTGGACTCTAGTCAGGAAACAGTATGTAAAGTTTCATATACTGATCAGCATATGCTGGTTGCAAAAATGACTAAAATATATAAATAACCACATAACCTCTTACTAAAATAATAAATGAACCAGGGGAAATTGATGGGTTTGAAATGTGTCTCACTTTTTTGAAAATGGCTGGGTCTGGGAGAGAAGGCCCAAAGAAGGGCACATCATCTCTGGAAGTCACTGATACCTGCAATAAAAGACAGTAATATTGTACTATGCCATATTATGCAGTGTGTGTGTGTGTGTGTGTGTGTGTGTGTGTGTGTGTGTGTGTGTGTATGTATATATATATATACTGTAATCTATACTTAAAATAAAGCATAAAGACAAATTCTTGTAAATGTTTTCAAGTAATTATGGTGTTTTAAATTACATTAATCATCAGGACACCAAACGGAACCTTTGCTATTTTTCCATATGGACGGTTTTAATTGCAGGATACACACACACACACACATAAGTATGCATAAGTACAGTAGTACATTAGGGCTTTATAAGGACAGAAGCATTGGGACACTATTTCAGCCATATGTGGTTCTTCCACAAACTTTCACCCCACACATCTGTATAGGACTTCAATAGGAGACCCAAACCCGTTTCAGAATGACAATGCCACTGTTCACAAACTAAGCTTATGTGAAAGAATGAGCTAAAATGGTTTAGCACATACAAATAATCTTATATTCAGGTGTAATACAGGTAGTCCCCGATTTACAATGGAGATGCAGTCCAATGACCAACCCAATCGTAACTTGAAAATATCTTAAGTCAAGACATACTGTAAATTACAGTACATAATTTCGCAAAACAGTGCAATATATGTATAATGTATACATTTTACAGTATCTATGTTTGTGCCAGCAAGTGCGTGTATTAGCGGCGGTTCATGAGCGGATGGCGATGCCGTATGCGCTCTCCATTACTGTCCAGTGACCCATAAAAAGAAGACAGACAAGAGCTAAAATTGGGCTTTGAAACACCAAAAACACAGAAAAAAATGCTCTCTAACACCGAGACATGTGAACTCGAGAGTAAGCCATCTCACATGAAAAGATTTACATTATACAGAATATTAACATTATACAGATTTTTCTTTCAGGTCCACAAAACAACCACACAGATTTGTCACCTTGTAAATGACGTTGTCTGTGCAGGCATTCTCCACTTGCACCACCACATAAGCATGCAGGAAATTGGATGCAATCATATCTGGCACAAATGGTGTGTTTTCCTCTTGAAACACAATAGCCACAATGTCATTTCCTATATGCCTCTTCCTCTGCAGCTGAAAGCAAAAAAACATTGTATCTTTTAGATTTTTTCTTATCATGTTCTAAAATTGATAAAGTAAATCAGTGGACCACACCATGAACAATGAAATTAATTATTAAAATCTTTTACAGTCTAAATACTAATATGAGATGGCTGAAGTTAGTTGACTGTATATATGAAAAAAGGCACAGCAGGAAATGAGCTCCTATGTATGTGAGCAAGTAACACTTAAAATATTGATTCAGTTAAACAATTACATAAAGACATTCACTAAAATAACATTTAAGCACCTACTGCGCATTTGACAGGTTGTTTTAGCCAAAGCGTAAATATTTTTCAACACTTTAGTCTGCATGCTAGCGTTACACTTATATCAATACACCAGCAGACATTTCTTGGCATAACCATGTGATAGCAAGGCCATGTAAATGGAAGGCAAATCTGGAGGAAAAGTCTGGTAAGGATCATACACCTGTGCATAGTTTTACCAGCAAGTGAAAGAGAAACACACACTGAGCTGTGTGTGTGTGTGTGTGTGTGTGTGTGTGTGTGTATGTGTGTGTGTGTTTGTGCATTAAAACCGAATGCTGAAAAGCAAAAGTAAATTACTGGGTGCTACAGTAGGTGTTTCCTGCAGATGCTGTACAGTTAATCCACTGTATGTTTGCTTCTAGAGCTGTTCTGGAAGTGTGTTTGCTATGTGGCTGTAGAAGCTTAATATTACCTGTGTCGAAACACTAGGGGGTGTTTACTCTCTGATTACTCAGAGAGAAGGTGCAGAAACAGATGGCTTGCAATGGCCTGTTGTTCTGCACTGTGTGATGTGGTGTCCTAATTAACCAAACATATGGGGATATGTGGTGACAGAACAACGCCCAGCTCTATAGACAGGTCAAAATAAGCCTGAAATCGTCACGAAGGAGCCACAGGAAATAGATTGTTCTTAATGTTTTTAGTGGATACACATGATTTTAAGTCTTGTTTTACATATGGCTTTAAGGCGAAATATTTTATTGACAGGAGCAAGACAAAGTGTTTAAAAACATAGTGTGAACAAAGCAACGCAGTACAGTTTCACAGATGGCCCAATAAGACTTTCCTTACCTGCTGTGAGTCTCCTTCAGTGAAGGGTAGTTTGGTGGACACATGGAACATAATCTCCTTGTTGTGGAAATTGTGATACACTGACTCAATTCCAGTCTGACCATGTGTAACATCAAGACCACCACGAAACCTGGCATATGGACATATTCAGAATGGCGAAAATGCATATTTTCACAGTAAATTGTCACACTGCATTCAAACCGATTTCTTAAAAACAGGGTCAGAAATTGCCATTAAATAAAATATAATTACATGACAATAGACACACTTGACATTTAAATTGAAAACAATTACCCCTTAAAGTCATGTAGCTCAATCTTCTCCCCCAAAAACTCCAGGAACTCAATAAAGGCTGGACTCTCCTCGTTGTTCCCAAAGAGCTCCTCTTCTGAGGTCTGTAGGAGACACAAACTGTTTAGAAACAAAGCTTTTCTGTATTCTCTTAAAACCAGAAAAGAAATAGCTGACGCTTATAACCTGGCCAAACTTCTGATAGATGACTCCAAATTTGAAGTTGTTGCTTATAACATGCTCATCAAAGGTTACGATTAGTCTGGAAGCCTGTGTGAACACACACACACGCACACACACACACACACACACACACACACACACACACACACACACACACACACACACACACACACACACACACATACACATATTGTCTGTGTGTCACAAGACGTGATGTGAAAGAGAAGATTTGTAGCAGAGACTGACCTTTGGGTAAAGGACTGGATAAAATCTGTCCACGTTTACTTCTTCACAAACAAGCTAAAAGAAATGAAAACTGTCAGTGCAAATGATCAAACACGATTTCTTATACTTCACAAAGTGACAGATGTGTTTCTCTTACCTTTGCCATTTGAATCACATTGGGGAACTCAGTCAGGCAGGAAATGGGTATCACATCATGGTAGGTTTTAAACTTTGACCTAAAAGATAAACACTTGTTTAATTTCCTTATTTCTCTTTCGATTCACAAAATTAGGAAAGATTTTAATACTTAAAATACACATCGTTGGGGAAATTACAGCATTATTTGAGGCAGCATGACTCATATAATAATCATTGACCCTGCCAAATTACTTTTATTGAGGTAAAAATTATCAGAAAATGTAATGATTATTTAAGTAAGAGAAGGTAAATGATAAATAGCTGTAGAAATACCAAGAGAAAAAAAGAGAGGTGGTTATAAATTGGCGGTTTGATGGCTAAGCAGCATGTGCTGTTGCCAGTGTATCCACTGTGCTGCTGCATTCAATGTGACTGAATGGAGATACATTTCATTTGAATTTCATTTCGAAATATTCTAAGATATCCTCTATGTTTCTCTTTCCTTTAGGATCTCCTGTCAGTAGATATTTGTCACTGGCCAATTTTCTGTGAAGTGTGATATACTGTGGTTGATCATGTTATTTTCTATAATTGAAATTATACCAAACACATTTAAAATAACGGCAAAAGCATGCTTGTTAAACAGAGGAATTAGAGAAACTGTTAATCTTTTTGATTTAAAAGTACAGTACAAAGGAGAACACCTGAAAGGAAAGAAGAGGTGGATGAGTCACAGAGGAGATGAGTGACAACAAGCTTTGTGTAGCACAGACAATGCAAGAATTTAAGGAGTAGAAGGAAACCGGAGAACAGAGAGAGAATAAAGAATGAGAATAGCAAGAGATGAGATTGTATGTATGTTGTGTGTGTGTGTGTGTGTGTGTGTGTGTGTGTGTGTGTGTGTGTGTGTGTGTGTGCACGCAAGTGAGTGTTACCTAAGCAGTAAGCGAAGGTGCTCTTGGTCCCCAATCACGTCATACTTCACTGAGAAGACAAGGTGGCCCAGCACTGAGTCCACAGAGTAATAATTAAAATGTTCCTGTAGGGAATTGAAGGTGCACATGTTCACTCACACATACTGTATAAAGTTTATATTTTTGCTGTATCTTGCTGTTTCCACTGCGTTATACAAAGTAGCAGGTAAATTAAATTATTTTTATATGTATATTTGTTTAGCTAATTATTTGGACCTCTGAAATGAAACATGCTAAAATAACTAAAATAGCTAAATTTTTAACTGGACAAAAAACCGACAAACATAATTTATTTTCTTAACACTCGCCTTGCTCAAAAAATGTTTCCTGTAGATTTTGGCTATGCTATTGCTCTCCAGTTTCATCTGGGAGGCTGGACATGGAGGTGGCTCCACTTGCGCTGGGATGGTACTGAGATCGTGATTGGTCCCCTCAATCCAGTAACCACCAAACTGTGGCAACAGAATCAGAGGAAACGGGGCTTTACGTCCCAGCACCTGTGAATCATTATGAAATAAATGTGTATTGATGAGCACCACGAAAAACAATATTATGACGTCTATGTATCACATTATTTTATTTTATTTACCTCATGAACACTTGGATAAGGAATATAATCCTCTTCTGTCTGTAAAATAAACACAAAAGAGATAACATAGTTCCATAATTCCAAATCCATGGGCATTAATGTTGAATTCTTCTCTCTTCTAGCACAGCTTTTTACTGGATTTTAAAATCTAGTTGTGGCGATTTGGCATTGAATCAAAAGAGCACAAGTAGTCGGGCACTGGTGTCAGAAGACCAGGCCTGGGGCAAAGTCTTCATTCCAATTTATTCCAAAGGTATTCAGTGGAGTTGAGAATAGGGCTCTGTGCAAGCGCCACAAGTTCTTCCACTCCAAACTTCTCTGTATGGAGTTCACTTTGTGCTCAGGGGGAATGTCATGCTGGAGCATGTTTTGGTCTCTTAGTTCCAGTAAAGGGAAATTGTAATGCTATAGCACTCAAAGACAATTTAGATGATTTTATGCTTACAACTTTGTGGAAACAGTTTCAGGGAAACCCATATATGGGTGTTAAAACCATTTGGCAAGTTTGTGGACAACTGACTAACACATCCATATGTGGGCCTTCCTTAAACCGTTGTCACAAAAGTCTCCAGTCCTTTCCAGTCCTCTACGCCCAACACCGTTCCCTGATCGAGCCAATGTTTTTTTTTTGTGGTAAAATCCCAGTTGAAATTCTTCTGGGAGATTGAAGGTTATATATACAATTATAACAACAAAGCGGTTGTAAATGTGTGTAAAGTTCAGGCATCCTCAAACATTTAGCCACATACTGGCTACATAACCAATCCTACCTTAAGAGGAGGTGGAAGTGTGCATCGCTGCTCATCCATTCTGCTGTTCTGTAAAGCAGAAAATAATCTGCAATTATACAAAGCCTTTTTTTATTTTAACCCACTCTCAACAAAACTGAGCTGTCAGCTTATTTGCAAAGCAGGCAGAAAATACATACATTTCATCTCATCTTTTTAGAATTTATATTACACAGGCAAGAAGCAGGAGCAAAAGCTGTATAATGTACAGAGACTGTACAGTGAGCAGACTAAAAAAATACATAGAAAGATTGAGAAAGTTACAAGACAAAATAAATAGAAGTGTCTTAAGAAGAAAGAGTGTCACCAGCAAGGCAACAGCCACAAAGTAAGGTGTAAGAAGTGACAAAAGAGCATGTATGTTCAGTCTATTTCTCGAGAGACTGGATGCAAACTCTGTTTACCTGCAACTGCTCAATCATTGCAAATAAATCAGAATTCTAGAAACCAATCAAGAAGAGAGAGAGAGAGAGAGAGAGAGAGAGAGAGAGAGAGAGAGAGAGAGATGTGATAAGATAAGATAAATGTTTTCCTTTTCAGAAACAATTTAATTTCTCAAAAAAACAGAAAATTTCTCCTGTAGGCAATCGCTCCTTACACTGACACTGGGTGAGCAGTATGAAATAAAAGCATGCACATAGATACAGATCTTCAACTGCTAGTGCATATTTATTTTTTCATTAATAAAAAAAACCAGGGACTATTAGTGATATTTCTGTGACTTAATTAAAAGTGATTATTATAGCCTGTATGTTTTCATAAAAGCAATCATAACACTAGCTTCTAAAACAGCTAATAATCCATAATCAGAGAAAGGATAATACCTAATAGAATTGTGATGGGCTTTAATAAGTACAGTAATTGAATTGTAAGGGCAGCTTTTAATTTCACTATTCGTACTCGTAATAATTAATGGGATGACGGAGTAGATCACCTCACCAAATTCACAGCTTATTGCCACAGCGTGATTACCTTTTAAAGCCTTAATACCTGATAATAATTCACAACCGTTTTCATTGTCTTGTGCCAGTATGCTTTTGCAATCTTCACAAGATGCTAAATCTGCTAAAAATGCTAAATGCTAAATCTGGGATTGTAACAGACTTGCAGAAATTATGGTTTTGTATGACAGCTAAAAAGTAAAGGTTTGGGGTAAAACCTGCTTTTAAATATGGGCTTCCCATTATAAACGTAGAAAGTTATTGAGGTGGATAGTAGTTTATAGTATTATAAATTAATTGGTTAAAAAATGGGGTGTTACTATAAATATAACAAAAAAAACCCCACACTTTAATTGAATCTTTAATGATGGTGGTAATGATTTTGCCAGGCATGTATAAAAATGTATACTGGTATAAATGGTCAGTGTGTAAATGCAGAAGTGAACATACATTTAGTTCATCCCGATAAGAAAAAGTACCTAATTGCTATTGTCTGCAGTGACAAATTGTGAAACTGTAAATCCAACATGCTTCTCCTTGTGGTCTGCTGATTCAGCTAAAAGCACTAATTCATAAAGTTTCCAAAAATGTTTTTAAAAATAAGTTATAAGGTTGCACAACATAAACAACAAAAGAATTACATAACCCCAGGATATGTCCATAATCTTATTACACAATGTACTCATGCAAGTGATTCACTAGTAGTTCTAAATGTCATTTTTTCACAAGCATAAAAAAACCTAATTGAAACTGAATCATCAAAGGTTCTTTTTTTTTTCCACCAATTTTTTAAAAGTTATACAAGCACCTGATAAATTGCACCCCAAGCTTTATGTGAGTTAGATGTTTATACAATATTGTCATTATACAGTTTATACAGTATCGTCATTTCATATGCATCCTTTGAATAAAAAGAAGCGTACACGAGAGAAATGTACTCACGTCACTGTGTCGCCTACGCTGACCTGCTGCCCTAACAGCTGGCCTCATGTAAATGAAAGATCTTCTGGCCATGATGAAGTCAGGCGAAGGAACCCTAAAGAATGAATCTACTGCCTGGTGCCCCTGTGTTGTGTTATGAGAATCAACAGCTACTGAGTGGACTGACAGCAATCACTTCCTCAAACTACAGATACTTCCCTAAACCTAGATTTGTTACAAAACATACAATGGTCACTCATACTAACAAAATGTAAGATTCATGGTATTTAAAGAATATGCACCAGAGCAATTCAGTTGTATAACACTGCAGAAATAAGCTTTTATTTATTATAATTTTTTTTACTTATTGGCCTTAAATTCTCCTGGGGTCAGCTTCTATAAGATAATGGAGGTGCTGTGCTGGAAGGCTGTATCATGCCACTGTTACCCGCTCAGAAAATATAAAATGCTTGGTAACTGTTGAATTCTTATCAATGCTGAATTTATTTTCAGACTATGTTGTAGGATGTGGCCCTAAAAGGCCTAGTTATTGTTTCTTAATTAAGCACCTAATTCATAGGTTTAAACAGGTTTAATACACAGTTTTTTCCTAATCTTACAAACATCTGATTTGAAAGCGCAACATTTATTTCTAAGTGTATGTAAAATACTGCAATTTACTAATACGAATACATTCTCTCCTTCACAGTAACAAAGGAAAAACAAAAAGAAAGATTTTTGCTCACAAGGCTTAGGGTGACCTGAGGTTACAGCAAAGCACAAGAATATAAACAGCATAGCAATAAATATGGGAAAAAGTTTTGCATACACGCCAAACATGAGATTTTCACAAAGCAATTAATGTTGTGATGCATTTCATTCCAGTTGCTAGAAAGTTGCATACTTTAAATTCGCTGTGACAGCTTCTGCTTCAATTTGATTTAGTAATGAGAATTGATTTAGATAAAATTTTATTTTCATTATTCATTAAAATGGTCCATGCAGATTGTGAGTCTATAATTTAGTAATAATTTGCATAGAAATTGCACAAGCCTTATATAATGTGACATTTTTCATACAATTCCACACTTTGGCGAGCCTACATGCCAACTTCAATTCCACTCCTGTCATCATCTTGAACACCACTTTGCTGTAGAGTACTATAAGTGAAGCTTTTTGCTTCAGTTCACTGAAAATAAAAAAAACTGCTTCACAAAAAAGCATCTCAGAACTGCAGCCTCTCAATTATTTTATAATACTTCTCTGACAGCTGTAAATGTGTCCTCGCACGTCCTCAGAGTACCCAGCAGGGGACTTTGAGCTGTTGTTAATGGATCTATAGGGTGGGAAGGCACTGATGGAGGGATAAAGGCGTTATAGGAAGTAAATGGCAGTGGTGGACGAAGTACACAAAGCATGTACTTATCAATTGAGAAAAGTTCAAAAAGTATGTGCCTCTAAATTAACTTCAGAAATAAAGTATGATGAGTTATTATGCCTATAATGTATTATTATCATTTTTATCACAAGACTTTTGCCTAATCAACTCAGTTTATGTAAAAAGACCCTGTTACTCTCAGCACTCCGATGTAGTAAAAGAATGACATTATTGAGTTAAACACTGATTGATATTTAATATTATCATGAGACCAAAACCTAACAAATAAGGCCACGGGTGCTGTAGCAAGTTAGAGTCGGGAGTTTCTTTTATCATTTATTCTTCTCAAAATGTTCTGCTTGATGTTGAGCCGACACTATGCTGTATGTTGGTGTTAAGTGGATACCACCAAGCGGCAATGGTGGTTTGAGCTTCAATGAAGCTCTGGGCAAACCACGCCATGACCCAACATCTCCCCTATTGATTAGTTTCAGCTTTGGAAAGCTCCTCTTTGCTTCAGCTACTGTCACTGGATGAGTAAGATATTCTCAGTGCAGTCCACAAATTTCGAGACATTTCTGAGAGCTCCATTTCATGTACAATCTTTCACCCTAAATGCATTTATTGCACAAGTAAATACATACGTAATTGTGCTCAATTTATTAAACTCTTAGAGCCAAAAACCATAAAACTCCTTGGTTAATTGTAGTTATAAGATACATACAACATCTACATCTTTATAATAGATGTCTTTTAAATGAGCCTTTTAAGCAACACTGGAGATTCTCCTTACTGAACTCAGTTCAGGACCTTTTCAGTACAATCACAGAAAACCTTTATGACATCACCTCAATTAAAGGTAATAAAATCAATAAGTGCCAGTTTAACTACAATCCTATTACACTAGTTAGGCTGTAATTGTTTTGTTGGTACACACATTATGATAAATTACAATCTATAAATTATAATGTTATGCAGCTGAAAGAAATATTGTTGCTATATGCATAAAAGCACAGCAGGCAACACAGTGCAACCTTATTGCTATACAGTTATTAGCCAGTTTTATTAGTTTATACTATCCTCATAATGAGAGGAGTGATAGAGCTGCATACACACCTTTATCTTTTGCACGTTTTCCCCCTACTTCTTTCCTCTTTTTTTCTGAATGGGCCTCCTGAGGGTTTAGACCTTTTTTTTAGTCATACATAATTTTAATTTGGGTTCAGCTCTCCTTACTGATTCCCCACCCCTCCTTTCTGAGTGTATGAGTGAGTGAACTTCTCCGGGTGATGGGTGCCGACGAGGTTCACTGACCGTGACATGATATAATAATTAACGCGACCATGCAAATGGGCGCAAATAACAAAACAAAACAATGATTGAATGATTTTTCTTTTCTGTGGATGCCCCGTGCCACCCCTGAGAAGATGCCCATGTCGCCTTTGCCTTAATCCACCACTGCCAAAACACATCAAACAAGATGAAATCTTAAAGCTGCAAACTCAAAATCTTACTTCACAAGAAAATGCAATCTTTCTGTCACTTTTGTTCTTTCATATTCATATGAACTAATTTGATGGACACAACTGTACAAAGTATTCAGAGTACAACATATTTTTTGCATTTAATTTAATGATAAATTACACCCCCAGTCTAGCTGTCCTTAGGTCTACCACAAAACTAAACCTAAATGTAAAATCTTGCTAAGACTAGTCCATGCCTCTAAGGTGACTCTCCTTTTAGCAAAGAAACAAGGATAAAGTAAAGAAGTGTTGAAAATGAAGAGAATGTTGAATAGAATTAAAGAAAGAAGGAGGAGGCTCAGCTACTGACTGAAAACAAAAAAAAAAGAAAAGAAAATGTGTCTTACCTTCAGAAGTGCAGAAAGAGGGGAGAGGTGTAACGAGTGGGTCAAGTGCGAAGACTCTAACGTGTGAGATTTTTGAGAGATTCTGCCATCATTTTTCCTGCGGAAAGTGAAAACACACAACTCTTAAACACAAAAGCCATCATTTCTAGTCTATATATAACATTACATAGCATAATCTATAATATGATACACATGAGTATATTTGATATTATTTACAGAAAGCTATAATAAGCAGATGAATAGAGGAATAAGCTCTTCATTTTTCCTCATTGTCCACTGTATAGTTCATAGTGTCAAAAAGCTCTATTATTAGCTGAAATTTGAATCCAGTGGCTTAACACAAATGCAATATTTCATACAGCACTATAACCTAGTAACTAGCACTGTCACTTGTTGTATGCAGTGCACTAGACTGGCCTAGAAGGTACCAATTAATCACTTCATAAGATAATCGCTTTAGTCACCTGCATAGCCACAAAATGAAAAATGTGACTAGCAAACGTGATTCAATTTTACAAGCACACAAATACACACACACAAATTGTAAATACACACAACCAAATAACTGGGAATAAACATGAAAGGCAGTGAGGCATAAATATTTGGTGCGTCATACATATTTGCATTTGACAAATGATTTTGCACGACTCAGTAGGACCCCATTAAACACATTCTGGCTGCAAATAAATCACTGTCAGTGTAAGGATTACATCAGAACAGAAGAGACAGAAGTGCACTAATGATCTGATGCATACTGATAGTATTTAGTGATGTTGCTACCTGATTATTTGTAGACTAAAAACCGTACCGTCTGCCTGTGTGTGCAATTTAATACTGAAAACAATTTGCAACATTCACTGTATACCAATGGAATATTGTTGTAACACTACATAGATTAAGTGTCTCAACACTCGGGCAATGAATTCGAGCCAGCAGCACAAAAACATTTTCAAGCCAGTAGCACATATCTAATTTTTGATCCAGTGTGGTTGAGTCTGTGCTCAGTGTAGCCTCAGATGCCTATTCTTGGCTGGCAGGAGTGAAATCTAATATGGTATTTCTCTGCTGTAGCTTATCGACCTCAAGGTTTGATACGTTGTGCATTCTAAGTTGCTTTTCTTCTCACCACTGTTAAAAGTGCTTATTTGAGTTAGTACATACTTCCTGTAAACTCAATCTAATCTGGTCATTCAATATGTTTTAGCCGGGAGAGCAGTCACTCACAGAAAGACCTTCTCTTTTTCTATATGTGCATGATTTTATGAATTGTGCTGGTGCCGCATGTTTGGCCGAGTGAAAAGCTGCATAGCTGAGCAAGTGTGCAAGTGATCCTAAGTGACTACTGAGTGTATGTTACTTGGATGACATGGTTGTCCTGTGTTTTTATATCTGGAATAAAAAAAATTGAGTAGTCAAGGCTCAGAATAACAAGAAAAATAAGGTCTATTTGGATTTTGCCCAAATAGTCTGAAAAAAAAGATTGGAAAGAAAAACTTGGAATCTGAAAGACTCTGAATGGTCTGCCCAGAATATCCTGACCCTGAATCCCACACATAAAAATGTATTCATCTTTTAAACTTAAAAGTTGCAATCGCTATGACAGCTGAGGTACTAGTGCAGCATGTCTGAATACAAGTGGAACAGGTGGATAAAAAGATGCAGAAGTGGGGGCGTTTATGGGTGTCTATAAGTATGTGGCATTAGAATTTGAATTTTTTTGTTCAGCCAAAATTTCATCATGTATTTTAGTGCTTTTCGTTCAGAAATCAGTTCAGAAGCATATTTAATAAATATGCTACAATCAACACAAGAATGTCTCTGTATTTTCTCAGCCTAGATACGGTTTTATTGCCGATAAATCATTTGCAAATACACAAAGCAATTTAACCCTTCACAAAATACAGTCTATGCAAAGTAGTGCTACTCTGAGGACTTCAGTCAGCAGCACCTGCACATATAAATGATTGTAATCGTGTTTGAAAGAATTAGCAATGAGATTTGTGTGATGTAAGTGTGTGTACCAGAGCTGTACATCATAAAATGTATGTCATGATAAAACAGAAAAAAGATCATTCTTATGTGCATATTATGCATATTATGTGCATATTGCAACATACTGCAGATACCCGTAGATCTGTATTAACCCTTTAAACTCTCAAGATAGATTCACACTTCTCACTCTCATAAACACATACTGTACCTTTCCTCATGAATTTAACTGCACATCAGTCACTACACAACTGCACAATAACTAAGGCTTAATACGAAGCCAAAGGTGTTGCAGAGTAACACAAAAAATATAGAAATGTACCCCCCCTCTCTCTAATAAACAGTATCTCACAAAAGTGAGTACACACCTCACATTTCAGAAACGATTTTAGTATTTCTTCGCAAGGGACAAAACTATAGAAATGAAACTTGGATATATTTTAGAGTAGTCAGTGTGCAGCTTGTAGAGCAGTACAGAATTACTGTCCTCTGAAAATAACTCAACATACAACCTTTATTGTCAAAATATCAAAATGTACAATAAGTAAAAAGACAAAACAAAAGTGAGTACACCCTAAGTGAACATGTCAAAACTGTGTCCAAAGTGTCAGCATTTTGTGTGAGCACCATTGTTATCTAACACTGCCTCAATCCTCCTGAGCATGGGATTCAAGAGCTGCACAGGTTGTTCCTGGGATCCTCTTCCACTTAATGACAGCATGGAGCTGCTGGATGTTAGATACATGGTGCTTTTTCACCTTCCACTTGAGGATGACCCACAGGTCAATAGGGTTCAGCTCTGAAGACATACTTGGCCATTTCATCACCTTTAGCTTCCTCAGCAAGGCAGTTGTCATCTTAGCGGTGTGTTTGGGGTCGTTATTATGTTGGAAAACTGCCTTTCTGCGCAGTTCCTGAAGAGAAGGCATAATGATCTGCTTCAGAATGTCACAGTGCATGTTGGAATCTATGTTTTCCCTCAATGAACCGCAGCTTCACAGTACCAGCAGCACTCATGTAGCCAGAGACCATGATGTTACCACCACCATGCTTGACTGTAAGCAAGACACAGTTTTGTTGATACTTCTCAGGTCAACACCACACATGCTGGACACCATTTGGGCCAAACAAGTTTATCTTAGTCTCATCAGACCACAGGACATGGTTCCAGTAATTCATGATCTTAGACAGGTTGTCTTCAGCAAACTGTTGCAGGCTTTCTTGTGAGCCAGCTTTCTTTCCTTCTGGGATGATGGCCATGCAAATCAACTTGTTGCAGTGTTTAGCATATGTTCTGAGTACTGACAAGCAGACTATGCTGGCAGCAATCATGATGCGTCTGTTTTTTTTTTAATCCAGCTTCTGCACCTGACGCATAGCACGAGGACTCAACGTATTTGATCGACCCTTGCGAGGCCTGTTCCTAGTGGAAACCATCTTGGAAAACCTCTGTATGACCCTGGCTACTGTACTGCAACTCAGTTTCAGGCCCATCTTTGTAAAGAGCAACGGTTCTAATGTTTAAATCCCCAGAGAGTTCTTTGCCATGTTGAACATCCAGTGGTCAGTATGAGAGAATTGTACTGCACGTACAGCTTTTATCACTGAGGGTTTACACACTCTTGTTGCCAGTTATTTAGACTGTATGTTGTTATTTTTAGAGGACAGTAAATCTGTACTGCTATACAAACTGACTACATATTGACTACTCTGTACAATCTGAATTGTTTTCCTTTATTTTTCAAAAGATATTTTTCATTTCCTGTATCGCCATTAGCCCTGACTAAGAGCCCACTGCTCAGAACATCACTCTGCGTGTGTGTGTGTGTGTGTGTGTGTGTGTGTGTGTGTGTGTGTGTGTGTGTGTGTGTGTGTGTGTGTGTGTGTGTGTAATTCAAGCCACAGACCTTTTAAAATGAGACTGCAATTTGACTACTTCACACTCTTCTAATGTAATGTAATCCTCTATTCACTAATCTACTTTAACATTGCTGTAGAATGTGAAAATCTGAAAGACTCTGAAGCACCTTAGGAAGGGCTTCCCGGAACAAATATCCCACAACCTACAAACTGTCTGGGTTTTAAGTCCAGAACTTAAAAACAGAAAAAAATTTAAACTTAAATATAAAATCAAGAGAAAAAAAAACCCTACTTAAAATTAGAGACAGTACAATACAATTTTATTATTATTCAATATACATTTGTATTTTTTAAACTAAGTTTTATAATGATATTATGAATAAATGAATAAATAAATAAGTAAATAAATAACATGCAAACATATAATAAATATAATTAAGTACAAAGTATAAATGTATTAAAATCAGCACAAAGCTACAATCATGTCTCTTTGTATGTAGATGTTTTCAGCTTAACATTTTTTTTTTATCTGTTTCAATTCCAAACAATCCCATTTGACACAAGATCAGATTTTTTTTTTCACTTTAAATTAAGTCTATCATTTTTTCTGGTTTCTACCGATGCCAATCCTGAGCAATACACTGGATTTAATATAAGAATGCAAACTTAATTACGTTAAATACACCAGAATGCCCCAAGGCACTTTAACTGTCCAAAGTTACTGCACTCCACTGCATCTCCATGAAAAAGGTCGATACACTATGCTGACACATTGCCAGACCTGCTAGCCTGATTTCCTTCTCTGTTCTCTGGTCTTACCACAGGTTGATTTTGAGCAGGACAACTTGTGGCAGGCTGAACCTCTTGGTAGTAATCGCGTTCCTTCTCCTGGACCCCAACATTATCCAAACTTGATACAGGCAGAGACAAACAACTAAATGAACTTCTTTATATAAATTTTTTGAAACAGACTTCCGTTTCTGCTTCTTAAGTGAGACTCTCCAAAGACTGGTACCTGATTTATTGTTTGTTCGCTTATTCTGGTACATGAGAGTGACAGAGAGGCCAAACCTGTTTATAGTATTGTCGCTTATTGGTCATAAGTTCACTCCAGAAAGGTGGGTCTAGAGCCGGTGTCAGGTGGACGAACACTACCCTACCCTGAGGGCTAAAGGAATAGACAAAAGAGAGAGTGGACAGAAAAAAGAGGGACTGAGTTGCCAACATTTCTAACAGGCAAAGAGAAAAAGCAATTACCACAAAACCCCTCGAGACTATCTAGTCAGGACAGCTCCCTGATAACTGCATAAATGAGAAAAACATATTGAAGAAACTTTTGAATTTTAAACAAACAGCGTTAGTGTTTAGGTGGATTGTATAAACTCACTGCAGTCCAGTCAGTGTCAGATATTATGCTGCATGTATTTTTACTATACAGTAAATATATTTATTGCTAATCAACTGGCACTTTTTCTGGCACTATTGCTTGTTGATTTAAACATCAGTCTTTGCATCAATATTAGTGATATGACGTGAAAATGACTGACCAAATCAGATAGAATAGAACAAATATAAATTGGCTAATAAAATAATGAATATGATACATACTGAAAAAAATACATATTGAAAAAAAAGGGGAAAAAAAAGAAAAAAAATTAAAATTTTAGAAATGAACCAAGAACAAAACCAAAACAACAATGCAAAACCCCTTTATAACCACTAATTAATAATTTGTTTTCTGGCATCTCACAGAACCAACGCTCATGAAAACTTGAGTCAAATTCCTCTAGAAGAAGTCAGTATGCCATGAACCGAAAGTAATCACTACCAGAAGCAAATCCTTGTCTTTCAAATCCTATGTTCTGTCCCCTTCTGTGAACTAGCTTTTCTGGTTAGGTGAATTTGTATTTTGTATTTTTAGTTGAGAAAGCAGACGTTTCTGGTGTTTAATTTACAGCTCTAGCTAACCTAAACCCAATAAATGCTATGGCTGAATCTTAAATGTTGGCATCACTGGTAAGATCATTAACAAGTTTAAAATGAAAGAAATAATGTATTATTCAGTCTTTAGACCTTACACCCCACTGCCTTAAGCAAAAATCAATATCTGTACATTCTGCTATGTTACAGCACAGTTAATTTCTTCTTTTTTAGACAGGCATAGCACACTTGGTTATGTGAATCATTTAACATTATGTAATCTTGTCGAATTATATAACCCAGGCCTGATTTCCCATAGTCAGGTTATTTATGAAACACATTTTAACATTAGATCTAATAAGCCACAAACAGAGTCCATGCCGGTAATAAGTCTGAAGACTTCTCATTAACCTTTATGTAAAAGCCCAAAATGGCTTTGGTTCTAAAAACAAATCATTACTCAGTAAAAATTTTACAGAAAAAACCTGATGTTCTATTCGATGGTAATGGCCTTATACACTTCACTGCAGCAAAAGTAAATGAGCAAATGGTGGCACAGGAGGTCTCAAGAGTATTTAATATCGCACATTTTCTGAGCAATGGTTTGTTTTTAAGGCCATTACAAGCTTAATATTTTGTGATTTTGTGCCTGGCCGTGTTTTTGCCCAGTGACTAGTTTGTGTAAGGAGACAAGCTGAGTAGATATAATGCTTAAACTTATAATTAAAGGTGCAACTAATGAACTGTAGTTTTCTTTTCATAATATCTCCAATAGTTAGGCCTAGCTGCAATATCTTATCACACACACACACACACACACACACACACACACACACACACACACACACACACACACACGCGCACACAAATTATATAAACTGCACCTCCAGTGTTTGCCTCTTTCCACTCTTTCAGCAGCAATTGAACAAGTTAATGATGGTTGAGTAACAGTAACAGTAAGGGAAGGGCAATACTACATGCTTCATTACTTGTAAAATTGCCTCTATTTATCCTCATGTGTTTAACATTGTTATTTTGTTTTTCTTTCTAAAAGTATACAGTATCTACAGTATTATTTAAGTTGGTAAAAAAACAGTGGTGGTGTTGCAGTCACATACTGATCTACGCTTTATTTTGAATGGAGTCCCTTCATTATTTATTACCACTAACGATGCAGAAGAGGTGGCAAGAATACAAGTGAATACTTTTTGTTGCAGGTACAATTTTAGTTGTGTTTCTTTTATACTTTACGGTGTACATTTAAGATGTGACAGTCTGTTTGTCACTGAAAGCAAAGTTCTGGACAGCCAAAAAAGGAGAAGTTATGAGGAGATTGCAGTTCGAGACAGAGTCTGAAGGGACAACAAACCCTCAGCCAATCAGGCCAACATCCATGATGGAGCAAAATTAGGAAGTAACACCTTTGGTTAGGCCAAGATGTGCCCTGGTGGGTGCCCAGGTGGGTAGAGGAACATTCTCAGCAGAATACAGAGCCTGAGTCCCTCAGTGGGGCACAGAGAAAGAGCGACACCCTTTAGTATTAATGTGAGGCAATTACATAATATAATCTTGTTAGGATGTTGGCACACACAGGAAGTCATTTTAGTATTGAATATTGTTGCTGATTTACAACACCAGAGTACTGGTTTGGAGCCTTTAATTTTTTTGTTTTTATTGTGGTTGTTGAAATAATATAGCACTGAAACAGTCAACCACTTTTTCCCCTCTAACCACCAAATTACCCCCCCCCCTCCCCATACCTGCATGCAAAGCTAATGAGGTTGTACACTAAAAAATCCACTTTATTAAGTATACAGATATAGCAACATTTAAACTGTGCTCTACTTCCTGTAGAGATCTCTAAATAAACAAATAAAATATTTCAGTTACCACTTGCATACACACACACACACACACACACACACACACACACACACACACACACACACACACACACACACACACACACAGGTGACAGTTTTAAAGTCTACTGCGACATGAATAATTGTTATTACATGATCATTATAAAAAAACACAGAGGTTCTTTTAAGGTCTGTCCAAACTCAAACCATAATCAAACTTCGAGGTCATTCTAATAAATCTAAATAAGAGGAACGTTTGTTCATTGTTTAAACACATTGAATAACTGAATCGTTTTGCAGTTTCATTACAATATTAGTACATCAGTAATAGTGGCGATGTGTATAGTGATTCATATAGACAAAGAGCACTTAAAGAAAAAAAAAACCTGATAGCCATTGCCTTAAATTGAAGCAGTACTAACATCAATTATCTTGAGCCTTGTCATATAAAGCTATGAACAAAAAGTGTGGGAATGTGCAAGAACACATATTTTAGATATAGATTTAATATTTAGATTAGATTTTTTTGGAGTTATTACATTTGTAGACTGTTTGTGCATGTTTTGTATGTAAGGCACATCATACAGTCACAGATGTGAGATAGCTGAAGGTGTAAAAAACTTTGCTCCTTCAAGTGGTAGTTCCAAATCGCAGTTTGCTTGGGCTAAGATTCATCTGTAGGCTTACACTATGAAACACCTCTGGAAAAAACTCTGGAAAAACACCTCTATGAAAAACCTCTGGAAAAGACACGTCTTTAGATGTCATTTGAAGACTGCTAGTGACTCAGCTGTGACATTAAGTGGAAGTTTTTTCCACCAGCTTGGTGCCAGAACACAAAAGAGTCTGAAGTCTCCATGTACCCTGAGAGGTGGGTACAGGTGGTTGAGGATCGGAGGGAGCATGGAGCAGTGCAGGGTGAAATAAGTGCTGAGTGGTAGGGGTGTGCTGGTCCGTCTTTTGGATTTGTAGGCCAGCATCATGTATTTAAATCTAAGGCAGGCAGCTACAGGAAGCCAGGAGGGAGCATAGCAGTGGGGTTATGTGGGGGAACCTAGGGACGTTAAAAACAAGTGCAGCTGCATTCTGGATCAGAAATACCATGATAATAAATGCACAAGTGAAAAATGTATGAATTAAATGAATATAATAAAAACTTGATTTAGTAAATCATTCATTATTTCACTTGATTATTCACTTTAGCACAATCGTTCCTACTCTATAAACAAGTGTCTCACTGACAGGGTTTCTGCTCCCACTACTTATACAGATAGACAAGTATTTTTTGCTCATGTGCAACAAACAAAGAAAAGTAATAGACCTAATTTTAACAAATGTGCAGAGCTTTGTCCTAGACCAACTAAAAACAGCTAATCAGCGAGCCCACGGCTGAGGTAATCAAGCTCAGGTCTGTGATTCAGAGGCAAGAAGAAGAAAATTAAAGTTTCAACAGAATGGCAGGCTGATGAGTAAGACTGATCTGAATAGGGATTAATCATAAGAGCATTGTGTTTTCTAAGCTATACAGTTGTGATACTAGAAGGAGTTTTTTAAAGTGTTACAATCACGTTTCATTTATTTTTGTCATATGTTTCCTGGGGTGTTGGAGTCATACACAGAGAGTGAGATAATGTCATAGTTCTGTTTTCTGCTACACAGGCTCAGCTTTTCACTGTGATACATTTCATAACATTAGGAATAGAAAGTGCTTTCTTAACAAAGTTTACTTAAGTCGAAAAAAAAAAAAAAAACAACTATATAAACACACTATCTTACAGTCTATGTGATGACCTTCCACGGACATAATTATAAAGTATAATTTAATACTATTCCTGCACCTAAATATAACACTAACCCTAATCTCAGTTACAAGAAGGTGTAGTTTGTGTACTTTAACAGGAAAAGAAAAAACATCCTGTGAGTTAGGTTGGGCATTTGGAAACTCCTTGTTGATCAAAGGGATCAGAGTAAAAACGCCAGACTGCTTTGACAGGTCTACAATAACTTAAAAAACTCATAGTGAGCAGAAAACCAATTCAGAATGCACACTTTAAACCTTGAAGTGGATGAACTGCAACAACAGAACACTATATCAGATGTTACTCATGCCAGCCAACGACAGGAATCTGAGGTTACAGTGGTAAACAGACTAAAGCTGGACAGTTAAAGTTAAAACATTTTCTGGTCATCTGACACCAGCAAGACACAAAGTTCCCGAGATAACAATTTCCACCACATTTTTTATGTGAACTTCAACTGTTAACTTTATGGAGGGAGCTGCTGCCACATAAATGCCTATATGGATTATTGCATGAATGTTCCTATAAAAAAGTGGTCTGTTATTATATTTAGCATAGTGTATGAGCATAGGGCATAAAAGTATAGCATAGTTTACAAATATATTGATATTCCGTCACCCAAAGGAAAACACAGGCTTCAAAAGAGAAAGATTGTCATTATGCTTCAAATTGATGCTAATCTCAGCACATAGATAAACAGCTCTTTGTCTCTTAATTTGTGTGTGTGTGTGTGTGTGTGTGTGTGTGTGTGTGTGTGTGTGTGTGTGTGTGTGTGTGTGTGTATATGAGTGTTACAGCCTGTTAGAAATAAAGAAAGAGGGGAAAATTAGTTGTCTCTTAGGTATTTACTGACATTAGCTAGCATTAGCATTGTGCTACCAGGCTTATCTGTAGAGATACACACTTACAGTAACCTAAATATTTTTTAGCATCCTTAAAAATAATCAAATAATTCTGCGTTCATGCTCCATGTGCAGGCTGGCACACCAGATCCTTGTTTGGGCCCAGGGGAACTCCTCTCATTGAGAGCAGTTCACTTCCTGGGTCAGTTGAACGAGGCAGCAGACACCCTGTCGAGGCAGGGGGTGAGACCCGGGGAATGGCGGCTTCCCCCCCAACGTGGTGGAGCAGGTTTGGAGAAATTCGGAAAAGCCCAGGTGGATCCATTTAAGTCTCGAGACACTTCGCACTGCCCCCGCTGCGGCTGGACGCCATGGCTCAGGCGTGGCCGAGGCTGCGTCTGTACACCTTTACCCCCGTCACGCTGCTTCCGGGAGTTCTGGAGAGAGTTTGCCAGGACAGAGCCCGTCTCCACCTGCTATCTCCAAGCTAGCAGAGGAAACCATGGTTCGTGGACCTGGTAGATGTCCTCGAGCATCTTCCATGGGAGATTCTTCTGATGGAAACTCCTTTTCCAACTCGGGAGCGCCATATTTCACCCCCGCCCGGAGCTGTGGAGGCTGTGGCCCACCAAGGTGGTAAAGACCATTCTCCACTACAGAGCTCCCTCCACGAGGAGGTTGTATGCCGCCAGGTGGCGTCTGTTTTGCTCATGGTGTGAGCACCACTAGCTGGATCCAGTCCACTATTTCTGTTTCCGTGCTGGATTTCCTCCAGGGACAGATTGCCAAGGGGTTGGCTCTGTCCACCCTGAAAGTACAACCTAGAGTGCCTGATTTTGGGGGCTCTGTCTGAGCCCCCCTTCGAGTCTCTAGCCAAAGCATCTTTCCATCAAGACCGCATTCTTGTTGGCCATCTGCTCTATCAAGAGAGTAGGGAAATTGCAGGCCCTTTCTGTAGCCCCGTCCTTCCTGGAGGTTACCCCAGGTATGGCTAGTGCCTTTCTGTACCCCTATGAGGGTTACATCCCCAAGGTTCCCTCTGTCGTCCCACGACCAGTAAGATTACAGGCATTCTATCCTCCTCCGTTCCAGGCCCCAGACCAGGAAAAAATTCACCGGCTCTGTCCGTAGCGCACACGGGACACCTACGTCAAGAGGACGAGTCCTTGAATTGTTGATGCCATCACATCATCACATATGAGTCCTCTGGTCTCCCCGCTCCTTTCAGGGTCAGAGCTCACTCCACCTGTAGTGTGACTGCCTCAAAAGCTTGGTCCTCTAGAGTTCCCCTCCAAGACGTACTGTATGTAACGCTGTGGGTTGGTCCACCCTGAATATGCATATTATACTTGGTGGTGACATCACCCCGCCGCTCGGCCAGCGTCTAATTTGTGACTGATTACACACATTATTTCAAAGTGTGAACACTCGGGCGCGTTTCCAAAGCGTTTCGATGCAGCGTCTCGTTTCCTCAGGGAACTAGGGTTATATACGTAACTTAGAGATGTTCTCAAATTAAAGAGTGAAACGACTCATAATCGATACCAATATACCAAAAGGTAACACTTAATATGATCAAACTGTACAGACAGCACAACTACACCACATAATTATACTGTTTCTACACAAATAAGTGTAAAAAATAAAGGTTGTTAAATGCAGTATTGAATTCATAGAGATTGCATAAGGAAACTAAAAAAAAATAATAAATAAAAAAACACATTATCCATACTTAATCAGCATTGTTTCTGAAAATCATATTTCATTTCCCAAATCTTATTATGACCAACTGATAATAAATTACATCATACTGTATACAATCGTAGAAAAATAATGTTTTTTGAAACATTGAATAATTGTTTCTTACCATATACCTCTAGACCTGGAAAAAGTTTTGTCCACTCTGCAAAGACAATAAATACAATGATTTACTAACAATAATAATAGTGCGTTACAAAGAACAAATAATTTGCCCCCATCTTTTTCTACTTCTTCTTTTGGCTTCTACCATTAGGAGTCCCCACTACCAAACATTCGTCTTCATACCACTCTGTCCTCTACATCATGCAGTTCAACCTCCACCTTAAAACCAGTCTGGCATTCCTACTGCACAATTCACTAATGTCACACTGTCCTTATACATGTCCTGCACCACCCTCACATACTTATCTGACACTAATATTGCATCTGTGGTCCTCTTACTCAGCACTGTTGCTCACAGATGGTCACCTCTTCTCTCAGCCTGGCTTCCGCTACTCTTTCCCATAACTTCATGGTGTGACTGATCAACTTAATGTCTGTACTTCTCCTGCACTGGAAGCTCCTGATGCCAAGTCAAATTCTTTGTGTGTGTTAGCATACTTGGTAATAAAGCTATTTCTAAATCTGATTCTGATTAATTCCTTCTCTTAAAGATTGGTACCAGCACACTCCTTTTCCATTCCTCAGGCATCCTCTCACCTTCCAGAATCTTGTTGATCAATCTGGTTAAAAACTCCACTGGTATATCATCTGGACCAAAAGACTTCCCACTCTTTATCCTCTTAATCGCTCCTATCCACTTCCTGCTTCACCATCTCCACACCATCCACCCTTCTATTTCTCTAATTTTCCTTGTTCATCAGCTGCGCAAAATACTCCCTCCATCTTCTCAACACACTCTTCTCACTAGTCAATGCATTTCCATGCAGCACATCCTTCCCAGCTCCGTCCTTTGCCTCGCCAATGGGTACAAATCCTTCTTTAGTGTCCAACTTCTTATAAGCGCCTCATATGCCTTTTCCTTAGCTGTTGCCACATCCCACTTTACCTCTGCTAAATCTCTCCAGACTTTTTCCTTTTCCTTCATCTCACCACCCACTTGTAAAGCATAAGCACTGATGACATTTATCATCATCCCTTTAACTTCCAGCTTCACGTTTATCACCCTATCAGAAACTCTCTTCACCTCCACTACAATGTTACTCTTACTGTACTCTTCCCTCAGAATCACCCCTACACCATTTCTCTTTCCATCCACACCATGATAGTTTAAACCCACCTCCAGTGTTCCTGGCCTTACTCCCTTTCCACTTGGTCTCCTGAACACACAACATATCTAGCTTTCTCCTCTCCATCATATCAGCTACCTCTCTCCCTTTACCCGTCATAGTACCAACATTTAAAGTACTAACCCGAACCTCCATTCCCCTACACTTCTCCTTTCCCTGTCATATCTGTAGATGTCTTTCTCCTCTCCTACTCCTCCTTCGGCCAACAGTAGCCCAATTTCCACCGGTACCCTGTTGGCTAACAATACCTATGGCGGTCGTTGGTAACCCGGGCCTGGACCAATCCGAATTTCTGATTCGTGATCCGCATATTTGATTTGGCACATGTTTTACGCTGGATGCCCTTCCTAACCCAACCCTTCCCATTTATCCAGGCTTGGGACCGTTGCTAAGAGTGCACTGACTTGTACAGCCCTAATGGCTGGGTTGATTTGCCGCCTTCTGCTAACGGTTAAACAACACAGTGCCAACAGACTCATTACCTCCAGGCATATAATAGCTAAACCTATAATGTAGGCATGTTTTTAAAGCTAGCTATGTGTGTTATGATGAGAGAGCACTGAAGGTCATCCTTATTGTGTATATTTAACTGAAAAACTGATATTACATTTATATTTATTACAATGTGCAAAGTCATGCCTGAGAAGTTTAATATTTAATCCAGTTAGTGTTTATTTACTAAAGTACATTCTCTACTTAAATCAGCCATGAAATATTTATTCAGGCCAAGAATAATGGGAATAAACGAATAATGAAAAAAAGTGCTCCAGCTGTTTCAAGGAATTTATAAGTGGACAATTAGACTGTAAAGCTCTGTTGTGATATTCATTTTACCCAGAATCTTTTTAAAATAATTTTAGAATAATGTTTGAAAGCTTTTGATTACACCTTATACATCCAATATTTACTTAATAACACCTATGGGCTGATATGCTTTTAGGAGTTGGGAGAAAACACCATCTAAAAATACTGGGAAAAAATGCAAAAATACTTCCTAGCAGTTACTTCAGCTTCTGATTTCACTGGGAATGGTTGTGCTGTGAGGCAGTAATACGGTAGGCAATAGCCACACTGTGTGTCCTTAATACAAAACAGTGGAAACAAAATGTCCTTGTATGTCCTTGAGGTCATGTGTTGAGGGGGAGCCTTTGCAATTTACGCTTTATGGGAAAAAGTCTTTTGCCACCTGACCATCACACACACATATGGGCCTTAGCTTTTTCCACAAAGCTGGAAAAACATAAATATCCAGAAGGACTTTGTATGTGGAGCATTAAGATTTCCCTTCTATGGTTTTAAGAGTTTTAAACCTGGACATGACAATTCTGAATAAGATCCATAAAGATAAGGTTTACTAAACAGGTTATATACAGTAAATCTGTAAACCCGCACTTGAGGTGTAGCTCTCCATCACTAAGGTATTTTCTGCAAGTCTGCGATACTTTTTAATTGTTAGATCCATAAATGATCATTTGAATCTCGTGCTAGGCACAGAAATCATTAGTGCAGAGAATTTTTTTTCTTATCTGTGTACTAATCATTGCATTATATTTCAGCCCAGCTCAGTGACCATTATGCAAATCCTGACTTCTGTAGCCTAAATGCCAAAGCCCCTCAGAAACAGAAATGTATTAATCAAAACATTGTGTTCACGTAGATCTTGCTGACATGAGATTAAAAAGAAATAGCCACTGTTGAGTCAACAGCACAGATAAAAGTCCAACTCTAGAAAACAAAAATGTTCAATGGGTTAATACGTTATTAGCAAAACTATCTAGCCAAACCTAGCATTGTTATTCAGCTCTCATGTAATGGTCTTTGGAAAGAAGTTAACTTTGTTTGTTGTGACAAAAAATATAAATATATAACTGTATTTCTAGGTATGAAAACATCAGCTGCTTGTGGCTGTATGAAAAGGTCAAACCTTCATATATAGTAAGTCACTGCAAATGTCACCATGCTGTAACATTAAAACAGCCAAGCCGTCATTAATGAAACAATGAAGACACTGTGATACGTTTATAAAAATCTAAATGGATCGATCATCACTGTGTATCTACTATACGATATGTGTTGGCTGAATAAAACTAATAATATATGATGATATACTCTATCACATATACTAGGCCACTAACAGTATGTGTTTAACATGACTAATCCAAAGGTAAAAGCAATCCTGTATGGAAAAAATTGCTCTCTGTGTGAAACTGAATAAAAAGCCAAAAACAGCTATTAATGCAAAACCACTTGTGGATTTTAATTAGAGTATAATGCATGGTGCAGTATTAAAAATAATTAAATAATAATAAATAAAAAAAACCATTAAAAAAGCTGTTAGCTGTTAATGGCAATTTCCTCTGTTCCATGAAGAGGGAGCTAATTCGTCTCTGCCAGGCTTTCAAGCCTAAATCATTAACTTCATTAGAAAGAAACAAGTGAACAAGCAGGAGTTAAACATTTTTAAAATCCTGAAAAATTTTACAGTATCTCGCAAAAGTGAGGACACCCCTCACATTTCAGCCACAATTTATTATATGTTCTCAAGAGACAAAACTGGAGAAATGAAAATTGGATATATTTGAGAGTAGTCAATGTGCAGTTTGTATAGCAGTACAGATTTACTGTCCTCCAAAAATAACTCAACATACAGCATTTATTGTCTAAAGAACTGGCAACAAAAGTGAGTACACCCTAAGTGAACATGTCAAAACTGTGTCTAAAGTGTCAGTATTTTGTGTGAGTACAATTGTTATCTAACACTGCCTCAATCCTCCTGAGCATGGAATTCAAGAGTTGCACAGGTTGTTGCTAGGATTCTCGTCCACTCCTCCAAAATAACATCACGTTGCTAGATGTTAGATGTTAGTGCTTCTCCACATTCCGCTTGAGGAAGCCCCACAGGTCAAAAGGGTTCAGGTCTGAAGACATATTTAGCCACTCCATCACCTTCACCTTCTGCTTCCTCAGTAAGGTAGTTGTCATATTGGTGTTATTTTTTGTGGAAATCAATATTAATTTAACCGCTGTTCCGCGCAGTTTTTGAAGGGGTGACATCATTTTCTGCTTTAGAATGTTATCTTTTAGAGGACAGTAATTCTGTACTGCTCTACAACCTGCACAGTGACTACTCTAAAATATATCCAAGTTTGATTTCTATAGTACTGTCCCTTGAGGACGAATACTACAATGGTTGCTGAAATGTGAAGGGTGTACTCACTTTAGTGGTATACTGTATATATTTGAGGCCAATTATGAATTTGTGTGATGTCACTGAAGTTAAAATCCAAATACAGATATTTGGAACACTGAACATCAGATTTACAGCATTTGGCAGACACCCATATCCAGAGTGCCTTACATTTATTTCAATCATACACCTGAGTAGCTACAGTGTTAAGGGTTTTGTTTAGGGTCCCACTAGTGACAGCTAGGTGTGGCTGGAATTTGAACTCATGACATTCAGATCTAAAGTCCAATGCCATAACCACTAAGCTACCACCTTACCAGATAGACACAGAGGCACTACATTAAACACATATAGACCAAACACACACACACACACACACACACACACACACACACACACACACACACACACACACACACACACACACGGATCCTAGAGGCATGGCATCTATTCCCAAACAATTTTGTTTCAATTGCTAATAGATTTGATTAGAATATGATTGAATTACCTGTTATACACAGTGTTTAATGATAAGAAAATTTATAGTTTAAAACACCTATAATGCCTACGAAGGTAAACAAGTAGTGGCTGCTACAGTGCAAGTTTCTCATGTGGTTAAGTTTGTGACTAATGGCCCCTATTTACTCAAAGTGCTGCTGACTGGTTGTGTTTGTAACCTGATGATGAAGCACATGACAAAATCGTGACTGCAGGTCTGCAGTTTAAGTATATGGGAAAGTCAATGAACAATATATAACTCCATAAAATAAAAATAAGGCAGCGGAAGATAGCAGTGATAAGAGCAGCTGAAGAAACTTTCCTCTGGGATGATTATCAGATTTTTATAAAAGGCAGCCCTGGATACAGTGTTCAGTTCACTGTGCAAAGCCCATTTTTCTTTTCTATTCCCCAAGTGATAGGACCTTTTTGAGAATATATTAGTGCTTGGTTGAGGAGAGCAGACACTCATTAATGGCATGCCTGCAGACATTAAGAGGACGTGCTGTCTTTTTTGACCTCGGTAACAAACTGTGCCAGCAGTAATTTAGTTTGAACTCATAAGAAAAAGGTTTAATTACACAGAAAAACATGCACAGCTTCAGAGCAGTCCAACAATATATGGAAATCCTATTTAATCTTAGTTATGTGCTATTACATAATGCTTAAACACACACACAGACACACACATACTCAGGAATTCACTCTTACCCTCCATAAGCCCCAAAAGTGAAGCTCCTCTTCCTAAAAGACATAGTCTGCAATAAACAAGGATACAAACCAGCAAAGCTGCAATCACCACACTTATTCTCCTTCTCTCTCACTTTTTCTTTCTCTCTGCATGACTGTCTGAAACAGTATGTTTATGTCCTGCACCTGCGTCTCTGTGTTCGTCCTTCACTGCCCTCCCTCTCTTCCTCTAGGTCTTTAGCTCTCTAATGTTGTGTGGGAGCAGTATGTGCTCAGTCACACTGGTGTCTGTGGTTATGAGCAGGTGTTTATAGAACAACTCACTATCTTCTAGATCAGTGAATCCAAATATGAAAATTTAAACTTCTTGTACCTCACAGGAAGAGAGAATACTGAATGTAAAAACAAGCACAGACTCACAATGGAAGAACATCACCATGGGGCTTGAAAAAGCAAAAAGTTTCAACTGGACAACAATAGCCTGATCGAACCACTTTAACCACAGGTTTTTCTTTCTCTAATGATAAACTAATGGTCAGTCAGTCTCATGAACTTACCAGCTAATGGACATATGATGAATGATGGATCACACATAAGGCACTGGAGCTTTATCAGAGTGCACATAAATATTTACATGGACAACAATTCTATCAAAGTATATATTTTTTCATTTCTAGTTGGTGTGACCTCTCTGTGCCCTCGTAACAACAACATGTCCATCTTCCCCTATTGACATAGATGTTAATTTCATCAGAGCTGAATCTTGCTCAGATCAGGTCATCCCAAATCAGATCACTGTGCCCTCTCCACCCTGAAGGTGACTGCACGCTTGCTCTGTATTTTTTTTCTTCTAAGTTTTAAACCACCCGCATTGCCTGCATCCCTCATGTACCGGTACAATAGCCCATGTTAATATATATCAACATATCCCCATAAACAAAGTAACTCTGCAGAAGTAGCGTATAAAGGTGGATAATATACACAGACACAGCGTTAGGAAGAAACAGAAGACGAGGAAAAAAACACAAACTCTTTTCTGTTATAAGTTTCACTCCTTGGCCATTGCATTCATGTTAGAATTGCAAATGCTTGTCTTTACAATTAAATAAATATACTACATTTATTTACTTTAATTCACCATATATTAGTATTAGA